>NW_027095702.1:0-149090 GCF_036850995.1 Saccopteryx leptura
AAGGGGGCACCCCTGCCTTGTTCCTGATCTTAAGGGGATTGCTTTTAATTTTTGCCCATTGAGTATGATGTTGGCTGTGGGTTTCTCATAGATGGCTTTTATCATGTTGAGGTATGTTCCCTGTATTCCCACTTTGCTGAGAGTTTTGATCATGAATGGGTGCTGGATTTTATCAAATGCTTTTTCTGCATCTATTGAAATTATCATATGGTTTTTCTCCTTCTTTTTGTTTATGTGATGAATCATATTGATTGATTTACGAATATTGTACCATCCTTGCCTCCCCAGAATAAATCCCACTTGATCACGGTGTATGATTTTTTCCATATATTGTTGGATCCGGTTTGCTAATATTTTGTTGAAGATTTTAGCATATATATTCATCAGAGATATTGGCCTATAATTTTCTTTCTTTGTGTTGTCTTTGCCTGGTTTTGGAATCAGAATTATGCTCGCCTCATAATAGGAGCTTGGAAGTCTTCCTTCCTCTTGAATTTTTTGAAATAGCTTGAGAAGAATAGGAGTTAGTTCTTCTTTGAATAGTTGGTAGAATTTACTTGTGAAGCCATCGGGCCCTGGACTTTTCTTTGTTGGGAGTTTTTTGATAACTGTTTCAATCTCCTTTGTTGTAATCAGTCTGTTTAGGTTTTCTGATTCTTCCAGATTGATTTTTGGAAGACTGTATGTTTCAAGGAATTTGTCTATTTCATCTAGGTTGTCTAGTTTTTTGGCATACAGTTCTTCATAGTATTTTCTTACAATATTTTGTATTTCTGTTGTGTCAGTTGTTATTTCTCCTCTCTCATTTCTAATTTTATTTATTTGAGTCCGCTCTCTCTTTTTCTTGGTGAGTCTACTTAAAGGTTCATCAATCTTGTTTACCTTTTCAAAGAACCAGCTCCTGGTTTCATTGATCCTCTGTATTGTTTCTTTAGCCTCTATGTCATTTATTTCTGCTCTGATCTTTATTATTTCCTCCCTTCTACTAGCTCTGGGCTTTACTTGCTGTTCTTTTTCTAATTATTTTAGATGCAGGGTTAAGTTGTTTATTTGAGCTTTTTCTAGCTTCTTGAGGTATGCTTGTAATGCTATAAACTTCCCTCTCAGGACTGCTTTTTGCTGTGTCCCATAAATTTTGAGTTGATATATGCTCATTGTCATTTGTTTCTAGGAATTTTTTTATATCTTCTTTGATCTCATTCTTAATCCATTCATTATTTAACAACCTGCTATTTAGTTTCCATGTGTTTGAGAATTTTTGAGCTTTTCTGTTGTGATTCATTTCTAGTTTCATGCCGTTGTGATCGGAGAAAGTGCTTGATATGATTTCAGTCTTCTTAAATTTGTTGAGAGCACTTTTGTGCCCTAACATGTGGTCTATACTAGAGAATGTACCATGAGCACTTGAAAAGAATGTATTTTCTGCTGCTTTAGGGTGAAAAGTTCTGAAGATATCTATTAAATCGAGTTGATCTAGTGTTTCCAATAAATCTGCTGTTTCTTTGTTAATTTTCTTTCTTGAGGATCTATCTAGTGATGTTAGTGGGGTATTGAAATCCCCTACTATTATAGTATTGCTGTTGATCTCGCCCTTTAAATCCATCAAAGTCTGCTTTATATATTTAGGTGCTCCTATATTAGGTGCATAGATATTTATAATAGTTATATCTTCCTGTTGGATTACTCCCTTTATCATTATGTAGTGGCCTTCTTTATCTCTTACTATAGCCTTTGTTTTAAAGTCCAATTTGTCTGATATAAGTATTGCTACCCCTGCTTTTCACTTCCGTTTGCATGAAACATTTTTTTCTATCCTTTTACCTTCAATCTATGTGTGTCTTTTGTTCTAAGGTGTGTCTCTTGTAGACAACTTAAGTATGGGTCCTGTTTTCTTATCCACGCAGCTACCCTATGTCTTTTGATTGGATCATTTAATCCATTTACATTTAAGGTTATTATTGATATGTAGTTGTTTATTGCCATTTTCTTCTTTAAAGGTGTATTCCTTTTTTTGCTGTATTCTTTTCCCACTTTGATCTGTTTACTCCAGGCCCCTTAACATTTCCTGCAGCATTGGTTTGGTTGTAATGAATTCTTTGAGTTGTTTTTTGTTTGGGAAGCTTTTTATTTCTCCTTCGATTTTAAACGATAGCCTTGCTGGATAAAGTAGTCATGGTTGTAGGTTCTTGTTCTGCATTACTTTGAATATTTCTTGCCAGTCCCTTCTGGCCTCAAGTGTTTCTGTTGAGAAGTCAGATGTCATCCTTATGGGGGCTCCTTTGTAGGTGATAACTTTTTTTTCTCTTGCAGCTTTTAATATTTTCTCTTTATCGCTTAGCTTTGGTATTTTAATTATGATGTGTCTTGGTGTAGGTTTCTTTGGGTTTCTCTTTAATGGAGTCCTCTGTGCTTCTTGGATTTGTGAGAGTTTCTCTTGCATTAATTTAGGGAAGTTTTCAGCTATGATATGATTGAACGAAGTCTGTATTCCTTGTTCTTTTCCTTCTTCTTCAGGAACCCCTATGATGCGGATGTTATTTCTCTTCATGTTGTCACAGAGCTAAGAGTTTCCTCTGACTTTTTGAGTCTCTTTTCTCTTTTTTTCTCTGCTTTCATGCCTTCATTCCAGTTGTCCTCTGCAAGTAAAAACACACACTGGGCTCCAAAACCCAGTCACATTCAGTGCTCATAAAGCCACTGACTTATCCGAGTTTCCTAGAATCAAAGGCTTCTAGCTCACCAGCCTTCTTCTCCTCAGTTCCCCATCTGCTTCCTTATCCCAGATACAAACTCTACACAAACTGGCATCTCACTCAGCACTCCACCATCTTGGCTGCTTTTCCTGGCCTCCTCCACGTGGCCGCCTTCTGCTGCTGGCTCTACTTTCTCTGCTCTCTCGTGCTAATCTCAGGAACCAAGAGCCAAACTCCCGCTCCGTTCCCATTTTATAGTGTAGAAATCCAAACCCTTAATCCAATATACATAATAGGGAAGTCTCTTAATACAAAGTCACTTCTCTGAGGCATGATAGGATTGTACCACCTTACACCAAAAAGGGTAGGAAAGGCTTAATCCCAAAACCAAGCCCCAGGCTACAAGGATTCTGCCTGCCTTTAGCCCACCCCAACACACATTAATATCTTGCTGATTCGATCCTCTGCCCTATCTATCCTGTTTTTAATTCCTTCCATTGTGGTCCTTATTTCTGATATTGTTTTTGTCATCTCCAACTGATTCTTTTTTATACTTGCTATTTCTTTATTTAAGTTTTCATACTGACCCTCCACTGTTGTTCTAAGATCCCTAAGCATCCTTACAATCATTATTTTGAACTCCGCATCTGGAAGTTTGATTATTTCCATATCACTCAGTTCATCTCTCGAAGGTGTCTCTTGTGGTTTCATTTGGATTGCACTCCTTTGTCTTCTCATCCTCTTTTTTGGGTGTTTTATTTGTAGAGTTGGTTGAATCTAGGCTTGGTGTTGTCTGCCTCCAGTTTTCAGTTGTGTTATTTCTAGGTCTTCTTGGGTTGGTATCAGCTGTTATCTGTAATCCACTTTCGGATTTGGGCAGCTTTGAAGTCTTGATTTGTTTGTTTTCTTAACAGGTGATAGTCTTGTTTACTGATCTCAGCAGGGGGCTTCCTTGAAACTGTATCCAGGAATGCGATGGGTGTAACCTGAGACTCTGAAGGCCTCTTTAGCCAGCTAATCTCACTGGGGGCAGGGTGTTTTCTCAGCTTCAGTAGGGGGAGGTGTATCTCAGATCTCCATGGAGACCTGAGTTACTGCCCCTCCTCCCCACTTCTTGTTTTCAGCTGTGTCTTGTTGCGCTGATTGGAGCTGGAGAGATGTCCGGAAATCTCTGATCCGGAAGCACTTCAGCTCTGTTTTGTGAAAGGTTCAGTCCCTCCCCCAGCTATGGCCGCCTCCAGCACGGATGAGTCAGCCCTTTTAGCTCGTCTCCTGTATTCCTTAACTGCTAACAGTCTGTCCCTCTCCCTGTCCTCTCCACCTGGGAGATAAGCTGGTCCTTTCAAAGCACCTTGCTTCCCGGTCACCAAGCAAGTGGCTGTGAGCAGTAGTTTCTGCTCCCCTCCCTCCGAGATCCTCTCTGGGCTCTCAGCCCCACCCGACCCTTCGTTCTGGCAAGCAGAGGAGGTTCAGGCACTCCCTACCAGGACTCCTGTGGTTTCTTCTTTGCTCCTTGGTTTTTGAGAGCCGTTCTTGCAGTTGAGAGTTGGTTTTTCAGGCTGATATTTCCTAAATTGATTTGTATTCCAGTTTGGTGGTGAGAGCTGGGCATTTGTGCATCCGCCTACTCCGCTGCCATCTTTTTCTTCCATTTGACATAATACTTAATTAACTGTAATACCTGCTCACGGACTGAATCCTGAACTGAAAGGAGTAAAAATGCTACTGTTACATCATCTAACAAAAGTAGAACATGGATAATACATTAAGTAAAAATAGTATATCAATATACATTTATAAAGTTGATAACTGTACTGTGGTTGTATAAAATAACATTCATACTATAAAATACAAACTAAATTGTTTAAGGGTAAAGAGTCATGAATGTATATGTAATTTACCCTCAAGTGGTTCATAAAAAATTTTTGTGGAAACATACACATACTGTGTGCACAAATGATAAAGAAAATAGGGTTAAATTATTACTAATACCAATCTAGGTATGAGAATATGCTGTTCCTAGTGTTGTTTTTTTAATTTTATTAAATTTATATTATTTTATTTTCTAGGTATGAAATTATTTCTAAATAGTTATTTTTCCAAAAAAATTAAAATGTACTTCCAACTTTCACAAACCACAGTAATGGGAGCCTATTTTTTTCTCGTTGGCATTATGCTGCTGGACCAATGCTTTCCACTGGTATCCCACTTAACAATCATGACAAATCCTATGAGGTATTTACCATCTTCATTTGACTGATAAGAAAATTCAAGCTTAAGAGAGATTGAGTAATTGGCTCAGTTTCAGAGCTAGTATAAGGCGCAACTAAGCCTGAAACCAAGATATAACAAATGGGAATAAACATGCCCTTACTCCCTTTGCTGTGCTGTCATAAAATGCCTTATAAACACACACTGGTATGAGTTAATAATTGCTCTCTAATTTTTCCCATAAATAAAAATGCCTAATTTGGATGTAAAGCAAACAAAACTCCTATAACTGGTGGTGGGAATGTAAAATAAAATGGCACAACTACTATGGGAAGCTAAACACATGCAAACCCAATGATCTAGCAATTCCACCCTAAATTTATACTCAACAGAAACACATCCAAATGTACACTAAGAGACATGTACAAGAACATACATATCTATTCATAAACTGTTAAAACTAATAAGTGAATTCAGCAAAGTTGCAAGATGAAAAATCAACATATAATAATCAGTTGCATTATATTAACAAACTACTCAAAAAATTTTTAAGCAATCCAATTTATTATAGCATCAAAAAGAATAAAGTACTTAAGAAAAAATTTAACCAAGGTAGATCATATACACTGAAAACTGGAAGACACTGAGTAAAGAAACTGAAGATGACATAAATAGAAAGAGATTTCATGCTCATGCACTTGAAGAATTAATCTTGTCAAAATGTCTATGTTATTCAAAGCAATCTACAGATCAAAGCAATGCAACTTTCACTGAAAAATCCTAAAATTCATATGGAACCACAAAACAGCCCAAATCACCAAAGCAATCTTGAGCTGGAGTCATCACACTTCTTGATTTCAAACTACTTTACAAAACTGTAAAAATCAAAACAGTACAGTACTGGTATAAAAACAAGACACACAGAACAGAGAAACAGAATCATGAACCCATACATAAACCCAAGCATATAAGACCAACTCATCTTCAAAGAAGGCACCAAGAATACATAATGGGGAAAGGATAGTTTCTTCAATAAATGGTGTTGGGAAAACTGGACAGTCACATGCAAAAGAATGAAATCAGACCCCTACCTTACAGCATACATAAAAATCAAGTAAAAATAAAGACTTGAATGGAAGAACTACAACCATAAAACTCTCTAGAAGAAAACGTAGGAATGCCTTTCCTGATATTGGTCTTAGGGATATTTTTTCTTCTTTAATTTGACAACAAAAGCACAAGCAAAAGTAAAAAGTGGGACTAAATCAAACTAAACAGCTTCTGCACAGCAAAAGAAATATTCAACAAAATGAAAAAGTAACCTATGGAATGGGAGAAAATATTTCTAAACCATATTTGATAAGGAGTTAACAGCATATATATAATATATATATTATATATATATATATATATATATATATATATGGAACCCCCCTGTGCACTCTTGGTGGAAATGTAAATTGGGATAGCCACTATGAAACACAGTATAAAGGTCCTTCAAAAAGTAAAAAATAAAACAATTATATGATCCAGCAATCCTACTTCTGGGTATATAGTCAAAAATGATGATATCACTATCTAGAAAAGATATCTACATTCCCATATTCATTGCAGTATTACTCCTAACAGCCAAGACATAAAAACAATCTAAGTGTCCATCAACACATGAATGGATGTATACAGTGGAATACTATTTAGCTATAAAAAAGGAAACCCTGTCATCTTTGACAACCTTGAGGGTACTGTGCTACTCAAAGTAAGTTAGAGACAAAAACTGTATAGATGTTATTCCACTTACATGTGGAATC
This sequence comes from Saccopteryx leptura, assembly GCF_036850995.1. NCBI lineage: Eukaryota > Metazoa > Chordata > Mammalia > Chiroptera > Emballonuridae > Saccopteryx > Saccopteryx leptura. The sequence continues at coordinate 6,713 of NW_027095702.1, forward strand.
TAAAAAATTTGTACTGGCCTGACCTGTGGTGGTGCAGTAGATAAAGCATAGACCTAGAACGCTCAGATTGCCAGTTTGAAACCCTGCTTCCTTCCTGCTCCTCCCCCCACTTCTCTCTCTCTCCTCTCTAAAATAAATAAATAAAATCTTTAAAAAATTAAATTTAATTTAAAAAATAAAAGGATTGTACTATCAGGAACAGAGTACAGGGTGATGGGTAGGGAAAACAGGAGATGCTGGTCAAAGGGTACAGACTTTACGTTATAAGATGAGTAAGTTCCAGGGATCTCATGGACAGCACAGTGACTACAGTTAGCAATACTGTATTGTACACTTAAAAACTGTTGAGAGTAAAGCTTTAATATTGTCACCGAAACAACAAAATGGTAATTCTGCAAGGTAAAAGATATGTTAACTGACCTTTCTGTGGTAAGCATTTCATTACATACATATTTAAAATCATCACATTGTATACCTTAAATTTATATAGTGATTTATGTCCATTATAACTCAATAAAACAGGAGGAAAAAGTTAAATGAATCTGTATAGATAATCCAAACTGGGTATCATACAAAATCACTTGGAATAGGCATATCTTTTTGTGGATAGCAATAATAATTATTAAATTTAATTCTCTAGTGTTTATAAAACATGCTAAGGGCCCTGGCCGGTTGGCTCAGCGGTAGAGCGTCGGCCTAGCGTGCGGAGGACCCGGGTTCGATTCCCGGCCAGGGCACACAGGAGAAGCGCCCATTTGCTTCTCCACCCCTCCACCGCGCTTTCCTCTCTGTCTCTCTCTTCCCCTCCCGCAGCCGGGGCTCCATTGGAGCAAAGATGGCCCGGGCGCTGGGGATGGCTCCTTGGCCTCTGCCCCAGGCGCTAGAGTGGCTCTGATCGCAATATGGTGACACCCAGGATGGGCAGAGCATCACCCCCTGGTGGGCAGAGCAACGCCCCTGGTGGGCGTGCCGGGTGGATCCCGGTCGGGCGCATGCGGGAGTCTGTCTGACTGTCTCTCCCTGTTTCCAGCTTCAGAAAAATGAAAGAAAAAAAAAAAATAAAAATAAAACATGCTAAGGTAATGAGGAAGTATACACACACACACTCACAAAATAGGGAAAACAACCTTCAATTTAAAGTGGCCTGTGCGTAGTGTGGTGATTGCTGGGGGTCGGGGAGGAGGTTGTGGGGGGATAAGTGGTGACAGGCAGAGATAACTCGGGGTGGGGAACACATGTTACAGTGTACAATGTGTTTTAGAATTGTGCACCTAAAATGGGTATAAATTTGTTAACCCGTGTCAAACCAATAAATTCAATAAGGAGAAAAAAAATACATAAAACAGGCTGTGTGTGACTTTAAAATATAATGCCACTAAATTCTTTAATAATAATCCATCTACCTGGATTTAAATAAAAACCTAAGATGTAACACAATACATATTATTTCTAGAACAAAATCTAAAACTAGTTTTACAGATTTTTCTGAAATAAATTATTCTCACAAACTCACGTCAAGGTGCTCAAACTATATTGTGGAAGGTTATCAAAACTATAAGAAGAGCACTGCTTTATCAAATAAACTGCTATGCTACTTGCTCTTTAAAATTAATATGCATATATTACAACTGGTACACAAGCTGCTGCTGATTGTAATGAGGATAATCTATGACCAACCAATGAAAATTAAATTGACAAGTAAAAATCTTTATTATTAGCCACATAAAACACTAAGTTTCAAATCCAAATAATGACTCTACTATTTTATCTCATTAGTTCTCCAACTGCTGTCCTAGATGCTGACAATGAAACCATGGAGTACATACACAATGCAAGACTGGTTAATAGTATAATGAAAGTGCAAATAAAGTACTTAGAAAGTATCAGATAGGGCTACTGCCTACCAGAAGCTTTCATACCAAGAACAAGTCAAAATAGTTTTTTTTTTTGTTTTTTGGGGTTTTTTGTATGTTTTCTGAAGCTGGAAACCAGAAGAGACAGTCAGACAGACTCCCGTATGCGCCCCACCGGGATCCACCCGGCACGCCCACCAGGGGCAACGCTCTGCCCACCAGGGCTCGATGCTCTGCCCCTCCGGGGCGTCGCTCTGCTGCGACCAGAGCCACTCTAGCGCCTGGGGCAGAGGCCAAGGAGCCATCCCCAGCGCCCGGGCCATCTTTCCTCCAATGGAGCCTTGGCTGCGGGAGGGGAAAAGAGAGACAGAGAGGAAGGGGGGGTGTTGAGAAGCAAATGGGCGCTTCTCCTGTGTGCCCTGGCCAGGAATCAAACCCGGGTCCCCCGCACGCCAGGCCGACGCTCTACCACTGAGCCAACCGGCCAGGGCCAAAATAGTTTGATTTCAGTTTAAGTAGAAGAAAAAAAAAAGTATCTAATTATTGGATATACTATGTTAATAATTGCTTATTTTAAAATCTAGACCCCAGAAAAACTAGCATTTAATTTCCTTTCAATTTAAACCTGTCACACTTTACTGAGGAAACAGGATCTCATCTCTTGAAATCTTTTGAAACAAGAACAGGTAAGTTATCTGCAAACATGCAAAGGGAGGAACTACAAACATAGGACTGTCTTTGGAGAGAGCATAATGTACCGGGAGGAATAAAAGAATTCTTCAAAGGCAGCCTGTAAGAGGAAGATGTCATGTCCTTACCTCAAGTAAAACTGAAATTTAGAGAGATTTTTTTAGTCTGCATATACCATGTACCATTACTGTTTGCTATTTTCCTATCAATAAAAAAGAACTCAAAATCAAAAGAGGTTAAAAATAGGCTGACCAGGCAGTAGTGCAGTGGATAGAGCATCGAACTGGGACAGAGGACCCAGGTTCGAGACCTCAAGGTTGCCGGCTTGAGTGCAGGCTCACCAGCCTGAGCGTGGGATCATAAACGTGACCCCATGTACACTGGCTTGAGCCCAAAGGTTGTTGGCTTGAAGCCCAAGGTCACTGGCTTGAGCAAGGGGGTCATTCACTCTGCTGTAGCCCCCTTCCCAGTCAAGGCACATATGAGAAAGCAATCAATGAACAACTAAGATCCCGCAATGAAGAACTGATGCTTCTCATCTCTCCGTCTATCCCTATCTGTCCCCTGCGCGCGCTCTCTCTCTATCACAAAAAAATAAAGGTAAAAAGAAAATTCAATGAGTAAATAATAAATAGATTCTGCTTTTAACATGGAAGAAAAATGAGCTTTCAAGAGAGGTAAAATTAAGATGCGTATAGTGTCCAAAAGACTGAGGGCACAAAATTTAGTTTATAATAAAACTATCAACTTAATGTTAAAGAATCAGGGATGAACTGGCTGCAGAAGAAAAAGGTGATCAATTGTTAATCCTTAAACTACCACAAAACTAGAGGGAACTGGGCCTCTTTACATTAAATAAGTATATATACACATAGTTTTTCACTGTATTTACTGCCATGCTTCCCGAGATCTGGAAGAAATCTGCAGTAGGCTTGGTGGGAGAAGATTAAAGCCTGGCCTATGGAAATGGACTTTAAAATTCAGCAGGAGGGAGCAACAAGCTGCATGATGGTGTAGAATGACTATGTAAGCTTTGGCACATTAACTCATGTTTCCTTTAAATTAACATAGAGGCATTCATCCAGGTTGTATATACACTTATATAAAATATAAATGAGTCACTTAGGTATATACATAGGCTAACATATTGTATATGTTTTGACTTTCATACCACTGCTTACAGAGATTTTTAATGCCTTCTTAGAAAAAGATCTTAGGATTTACATAGTACAAAGAACCCATATAACTTTAGGAGATGACAGAGAATAAATACCATGTTAACCATCCTATAATCTTGCAGTAGTGAAACCTCCTTGAATGAAATGCTGTTCATTCCCTCCTTCTTAATAGCAAGAGCAGAGAGCAATGTCCACACAGCTGCTCACTGAAATCTTCAGATTTACTCTTCTGAGTATTCTGGACAGGTTAACAGAATTAGAATCTCTAAAACAGCTAGGTTCAAGTGCAAGCTAAGACGTGTACGTGTTCCTCTACAGAAGAGGTACAGACTCTTTTAAAGCAAAGTATCTGGGTGGCATAGATCTAAAAACAATTCAGGAATTAATGCATGCACCATGTTAAATAATAACTATTATTTATTCCACTGGCAAAGACCACAAAAAAAGTCAATAGTAGACAAAAAGAAAACCTGGATATCTGTCAAGCTGTTTACTTTTGGTATTAAAAATAAGTATTTTTAAATTCTATTTATAAAATATACCAAAAGTAATGTGACTCAATCACCCCACTACGGTTTTATCACATACTTTAAGAAAATTTAAATGAATAATTATCAGATTAATATTAAATAATCACAATGAGCTTTAGTTTAAAATTCATCAGTGAACCTCACCAGGTGGTGGTGCAATGGATAGAGCATCAGCCTGAGATTATGAGGACCCAGGCTTGAAAGCCTGAGGTCCCCAACTTGAGCGTGGGTTCATCCAACTTGAGCTCGGGCTCATCAGTTTGAGCATGGGGTAACTGGCTTGAGAGTGGGCTCACACACATGACCCCATGGTCGCTGGCTCAAGCAACGGGTCACTGGCTCAGCTGCAGTCCCCCGCCCCCCAGTCAAGGCACATATGAGAAAGCAATCAATGAACAACAAAGGGGCCACAACTATGAGTTGACGCTTCTCATCTCTCTCCCTTCCTCTCTGTTTGTCTGTCTTTCATTCTTTCTTGCTACTAATAAAATCCATCAATGAATAATAATTTACTGAGTAAGCACTATATTAGGCACATAAAAAACTCAACTACTTAATATAATGGGCTCAGAATAGAATGGATGACTTATTTGGAAAAGTGTCATCTCCTCATCTAAGTATACTTATGGAGTGGTTAGATTGCCAAAATGTCAGGGATCACCCAGACAGTTTCTAGTTCTACCACAACAGATACTCATCACTTTTGCAATAAAATAACATAGATCCAAGTCTGCAGATTAAATGAAACATTTTTCCACCTATATATCCACATTCATCCAAGAATTATAGACAAATGCCATTATAAAGAGCCTCTGCATGAAAGAAATGTCACAGTGCAAATGATGTGGCTTCTCCTATGTGATGAACTCTAGGTCTTGCTTCCATTCCCAGCAAAATGGCAAAATTCCCAATAGCAGCTCTAAGCCCAGAGCAAATTTCTCCTCTGTGGGAAAGGCAATACAAAATCTACAATACAAAATTCTATATAAGAAAACTATGCCTAACCAACTGTTTCAGAGAAGAGAAAAAATTATTATATAAAGTCCTAACATGATGTTATTTTCATAATACATAGCTAAATTATAAAGGAAGCTAAAATAATAAAGAAAGAAAAAAAGCTTGGTCAATTTCCTGAGCTTCATGCTAATATAGGTCTTACTTAGCATTTTCATAAGTGAACTGAAAAAAATTCTCTATATGTTGAACAGAAATAAAATTTTGCATCTAAAAATATATTTAACTGGGTAGACAGGATCAATGTAATTAGTAAAGGGTTTGTGAATGGGCAGAAAAGCAACAAAGATTACTCAAAGGTATATTAAGACTTGTAGAAAAATTTTAATATATTATATATATTTATGATAATGAGTTATGCAATACAGTGTGAAATAAGATCCAAGAACCTTATAGATCTGTCAGTGAAGATATCAACTAATGCCTGCTGCACATAAAAATACTGGGCCTCATCCAAAAGAATATTTTAAATATGACAGGAGATGTTTTATCCTATATATATATAAAATATCATATATATATATATATATCATGTGGCTATAACTAGAATACTAAATATAGTGCTAGTCACTGTACCTTAGAAAAGGCTTAATGGGCTAGTAATGGATAGATATGTGTTTACTTATATAAATATAATCATATATATATTAAGGAAAAAACAACTAAATCTAATACAAATACCCTTATGATCTTGAAAAAAATGAAATACACAGTAAATATATATATATGTCTTTGAGGCTTAATATATATTAGTATGGAATTCAAATAATGCTATTTTTTCATTGTTTATTCCACTTTGGTCTATTTGAGGGAGTTGTCTTTGTTCATGTTTACCTTTGTCTTGTATGATTTTCAGAGAAAAGGCAGAACTTAAATTTTCGACCACTTCCAATGTACCATGTTCTAGGACTAAAGAATAAGTTTTAAAAAGAAATTTTTAGGGCGGTAGAGCCAAGGGTAGCAGCGGTTCCTTGAGTGGGATCCTCCAGCAAGGGTAGGGCGAAAGCTCGGAAACAGGTGGAGACCCGCAGCTGAGCAAAGGTGCTCGCCAGTGCCCTCAGGACAGAGCATAACGTCATACACGGGGGCGGGGCATAGGCCAAGGCCACCAACCCTTGTGCACCCGAGCACGTGATCACAGCCACTCCCGTGAAGAGAAAATGCGGAGGCAGAGAAATACAACACAAATAACCCAAGAGAAATCCCCAGAAAAGGAACTAAGTGAATCAGATATAACCAAATTACCAGATGCAGAGTTTAAAATAACGATTGTTAGGATGCTCAAAGATATTAGAACAACCATAGATGGCCATTACGAAAACCTAAATAAAGAGATAACAAATATAAAAAAGGACATTGAAATAATAAAAAAGAATCAGACAGAAATGACAAATACAATGTCTGAAATAAAGAATACAATGGAAGGAATTAAAAGCAGGATGGATGAAGCAGAGAATCGAATCAGTGAGTTAGAGGACACAATAAATAAAGGCACGGAAGCAGAGCAGAAAAAAGAAAAGAGACTCAAAAATTCTGAGGAAACTCTAAGAGAGCTCTGTGACAACATGAAGAGAAATAACATCCGCATCATAGGGGTTCCTGAAGAAGAAGAGAAAGAACAAGGGATAGAGACTTTGTTCAAACATATTATAGCGGAAAACTTCCCCCAATTAAGGCAGGAAAACATTTCACATGTTCAGGAAGCACAGAGAACTCCATTAAGGAGAAACCCAAAGAAACCAACACCAAGATACATCATAATTAAATTACCAAAGCTAAATGATAAAGAGAAAATATTAAAATCTGCTAGAGAAAAAAAGATTATCACCTACAAAGGAGCCCCCATAAGGATGACTTCTGACTTCTCAACAGAAACACTTGAGGCCAGAAGGGAATGGCAAAAAATATTCAAAGTAATGCAGAACAAGAACCTACAACCAAGACTACTTTATCCAGCAAGGCTATGATTCAAAATTGAAGGAGAAATAAAAAGCTTTACAGACAAAAAAAAAAACTCAAGGATTTCACTGCAACCAAACCAAGGCTGCAAGAAATGCTAAGGGACCTGTTGTAAACAGATCAAAGGAAAAAAAGAATATAGCAAAAGAGAAAAACAGTTTTAAAGAAAAAAAATGGCAATAAACAATTACATATCAGTAATAACCTTAAATGTTAATGGATTAAATGATCCGATCAAGAGACATAGGGTAGCTGCGTGGATAAGAAAACAGGCCCCATACATATGCTGTCTACAAGAGACACACTTTAAATCAAAAGATGCACACAGACTGAAGATAAAAGGATGGAAAAAAATATTTCACTCAAATGGAAATGAAAAAAAAGCTGGGGTAGCAAGACTTATATCAGACAAAATGGACTTTAAAACAAAGACCATAGTTAGAGATAAAGAAGGTCACTACATAATGATAAAGGGAGCAATCCAAAAGGAAGATATAACCATTATAAATATCTACGCACCTAATATAGGAGCACCTAAATATATAAAGCAGACTTTGATGGACTTAAAGGGCGAGATCAATAGCAATACTATAATAGTAGGGGATTTCAATACCCCATTAACATCATTAGATAGATCCTCAAGAAAGAAAATTAACAAAGAAACAGCAGATTTAAAGGACATATTAGATCAACTCAATTTAATAGATATCTTCAGAACCTTTCACCCTAAAACATCAGAATATACATTCTTTTCAACGCTCATGGTACATTTTCTAGAATAGACCATATGTTAGGGCACAAAAGCAGTCTCAACAAATTTAAGAAGATTGAAATCATATCGAGCACTTTCTCTGATCATAATGGCATTAAACTAGAAATCAACCACAATAGAAAAATTGAAAAACATTCAAACACTTGGAAACTAAATAGCACATTATTAAACAATGAATGGGTTAACATTGAGATAAAGAAAAAATTAAAAAATTCCTAGAAACAAACGATAATGAGCATACATCAACTCAAAATTTATGGGACACAGCAAAAGCAGTCCTGAGAGGGAAGTTTATAGCATTACAGGCATACCTCAAGAAGCTAGAAAAAGCTCAAATAAACAACTTAACCCTGCTCTAAAAGAACTAGAAAAAGAACAGCAAGTAAAGCCCAGAGCTAGTAGAAGGAAGGAAATAATAAAGATCAGAGCAGAAATAAATGACATAGAGGCTAAAGAAACAATACAGAGGATCAATGAAACCAGGAGCTGGTTCTTTGAAAAGGTAAACAAGATCGATGAACCTTTAACAAGACTCACCAAGAAAAAAAGAGAGAAGACTCAAATAAATAAAATTAGAAACAAGAGTGGAGAAATAACAACTGACACAACAGAAATACAAACTATTGTAAGAAAATACTATGAAGAACTGTATGCCAAAAAACTAGACAACCTAGATGAAATGGACAAATTTCTTGAATCATAAAATCTTCCAAAAATCAATCTGGAAGAATCAGAAAACCTAAACAGACCAATTACAACAAATGAGATTGAAACAGTTATCAAAAAACTCCCAAAAAAGAAAAGTCCTGGGCCTGATGGCTTCACAAGTGAATTCTACCAAATATTCAAAGAAGAACTAACTCCTATCCTTCTCAAGCTATTTCAAAAAATTCAAGAGGAAGGAAGACTTCCAAACTCCTTTTATGAGGCGAGTAAAATTCTGATTCCAAAACCAAGCAAAGACAACACACAAAAAGAAAATTATAGGCCAATATCCCTGATGAACTTAGATGCAAAAATCCTCAACAAAATATTAGCAAACCGGATCCAGCAATATACGGAAAAAATCATACACCATGATCAAGTAGGATTTATTCTTGGGAGACAAGGCTGGTACAATATTCGCAAATCAATCAATGTGATTCATCACATAAACAAAAGAAAGGAGAAAAACCACATGATAATTTCAATAGATGCAGAAAAAGCATTTGATAAAGTCCTGCACCCATTCATGATCAAAACTCTCAGCAAAGTGGGAATACAGGGAACATACCTCAACATGATAAAGGCCATCTATGACAAACCCACAGCCAACATCATACTCAATGGGAAAAAATTAAAAGCAATCCCCTTAAGATCAGGAACAAGGCAGGGGTGCCCCCTTTCACCACTCTTATTCAACATAGTTCTAGAAGTCCTAGTCACAGCAATCAGACAAGAATAAGAAATAAAAGGCATCCTAATTGGAAAAGAATAAGTAAAACTATCATTATTCGCAGATGACATGATATTGTATATAGAAAACCCTAAAGTATCAGTCAAAAAACTACTAGACGGATAAATGAATTTGGCAAGGTGGCAGGATATAAAATCAATACTCAGAAATCAAAGGCATTTTTATACACTAATAATGAACTGTCAGAAAGAGAAATCAAGGAATCAATCCCCTTTACCATTGCAACCAAAAAATTAAAATACCTAGGAATAAATCTAAGAAGGGAGATTAAAGACTTGTACTCGGAAAATTATAAAACATTGATAAAAGAAATCAGGGAAGATACGAATAAGTGGAGGCATATACCATGCTCATGGTTAGGAAGAATAAACATCATTAAAATGTCTATATTACCCAAAGCAATTTATAAATTCAATGTAATACCGATAAAATACCAATGACTTACTTCAAAGATATAGAACACATATTCCAAAAATTTATATGGAACCAAAAAAGAACATGAATAGCCTCAGCAATCTTGAAAAGGAAGAAAAAAGCGGGAGGTATCACACTTCCAGATATCAAGTTATATTATAAGGCCATTGTACTCAAAACAGCATGGTACTGGCATAAGAACAGGCACATAGATCAATGGAACAGAACAGAGAACTCAGAAATAAACCCACAGCTCTATGGACAACTGATATTTGACAAAGGAGGTAAGGCAATACAATGGAGTAAAGACAGCCTCTTCAACAAATGGTGTTGGGAAAACTGGACAGCTACCTGCAAAAAAATGAAACTAGACCACCAACTTACACCACTCACAAAAATAAACTCAAAATGGATAAAAGACTTGAATGTAAGCCATGAAACCATAAGCATCTTAGAAGAAAACATAGGCAGTAAGCTCTCTGACATCTCTCGCAGCAATATATTTGCTGATTTGTCTCCACAGGCAAGTGAAATAAAAGACAGGATAAACAAATAGGACTTTATCAAACTAAAAAGCTTCTGCACAGCTAAAGACAATAAGAACAGAATAAAAAGACAAACTACACAATGGGAGAATATATTTGACATAGCGTCTGATAAGGGGTTAATAACCAAAATTTATAAAGAACTTGTAAAACTTAATACCAGGAAGACAAACAATCCAATCCAAAAATGGGCAAAAGAAATGAATAGACACTTCTCCAAAGAGGACACACAGATGGCCAACAGGCATATGAAAAAATGTTCAACATCACTAATGATTAGAGAAATGCAAATTAAAACCACAATGAGATATCACCTCACACCAGTCAGAATGGCACTCATCAATAAAACAACACAGAATAAGTGCTGGAGAAGATGTGGAGAAAAGGGAACCCTCTTGCACTGCTGGTGGGAATGCAGACTGGTGCAGCCACGGTGGAAAACAATATGGAGATTCCTCAAGAAATCAAAAATCGAACTGCCTTTTGACCCATCCATACCACTGTTAGGAATATACCCAAGAACACCATAGCACTGTTTGAAAAGAAGAAATGCACCCCCATGTTTATGGCAGCATTGTTCACAATAGCAAAGATTTGGAAACAGCCCAAGTGTCCATCAGAGGATGAGTGGATTAAAAAGCTTTGGTATATATATACTATGGAATACTACTCAGCCATAAGAAATGATGACATAGGATCTTTTACAACAACATGGATGGGCCTTGATAACATTATACTGAGTGAAAGAAGTAAATCAGAAAAAACTAAGAACTATATGATTCCATACATAGGTGGGACATAAAGATGAGACTCAGAGACATGAACAACAGTGTTGGGGTTACAGGGTGGGGGGAGGAGAGGGAGGGGCACAAAGATCATGGCCTTTCAGCATTTGCCATATAAAGAAAAAAAAAAAAGAAAATTTTAAATATCTATGTAGAAAAAAAAAGTATTTTAAGTTGCCCTAAAAGTTAATTTACCTTTCTTCACTGAAGTGACGACCAATCTTGACTTTACACTTGTCCTGGGGGAGGCATGCTGCTAGTAGAGGAACTGTCAGCAACACTTTGCTTTCCTGTAATTAAAAAATTAATTAACATGTAGATTTTATTTTACTTAGACAAACACAGTTTTAAACATTTATGATGAACATCTGATTCATAACATACAGAATTTTCACGTTTTTCAGACCAGTTTTTAATAAAAAGAACTATAGTTTCTCTGATTTATCAGTAGTAAATATACTACAGATATAGGTTTTAATTCTACCTGAGTATGTTTAGAGGTTGATCAAACAAGATAACATCAAATCATGGTTAAAATAATAAAAAATATAAGTTTGGCCTGACTGGTGGTAGTAGTGGATAGAGCATCAACCTGGGACACTGAAGTCCCAGGTTCAAAACCCCAAGGTCACCAGTTGGAAGACAGGCTCATCTGGCTTGAGTGCAGGGTCACAAGCTTCAGCGCAGAATCATCAACATGATCCCAAGGTCGCTGGCTTGAGCCCAAAGGTTGCTGGCTTGAAGCCAAAGGTCGCTGGCTTGAGCAAGGAGTCACTGGCTTGACTCGAGCCCCCTACCCTGCCATCAAGGCACATATGAGAAGCAATCAATGAACAACTAAAGTGACACAATTACAAGTTGTTGCTTCTCATCTCTCTCCCTTCCTGTCTCTCTCTCTCTAAAAAATAAGTAAATTCATGTTTAACTAAATTCAATTATTTATTCTAAAAAACTTTTTATTCCAATAGTAATTAAATTTTCTAGAATGTAATCTCGAAGATAACTGCCTAGATATTTATGCCCAGAAAGCAAGGAACTGTTCAAAACTAGACAATGGAGCATATCAATGGCACACAGAAGCCCATCTTAAAGAGCTCCCAATGGCCAAACTGGAACATTGAGCAACAAATAAGTAACACAGTATTTGGATTATAACAAAGTATAAAATATAAAGCCCAAGCTGACACAAATAAGTAAATGGGAGAAAAGAGACAAACCTTCCTTACAGAAAGAATTTCCAATAATAAATATAAATAATTTCCACTCAAGGGAATGGAGCATAATCTCTCCCTCCTACTTGAGTATGGGCTAAATATATAACCTTGCTTCCAAAGAATAAAGAGGATGGACATGGAAGAAAAATTACTTTAGAGTAGAGAAATCTGGTGACCATTTGTATAAATTCCATTAACTATCACAATCATTTCTTTTCTTCAATGTCCTACCATCCAACACTAAAAACTACCTTTCATGTCACAGAATTCTATGCTTTATCTCAGTAGAGTAAGGTGATTAGCTATTCTGCCTTAGCCTCCTAGCTTTCTTGGTTATCTTCATTTACAATGCTCAGTCACTCTCTGGCTTTCTTCATTGGCCCAAGTAGGAATATCTGCTTCATCAAATAAGTAACAGAGCCCCTTTCTACTCGGCCTACCTACATCCAGCCCAACATTATCAATTTATATAATTCTGTTTATATGTATCTTCACAGTGAATATTTTGACTATTTTAAAAAATGACAATGCCCTTAAAGAATATAAAACACTGCTTACATTAGGAATATTATTTACTCAGCAAATTAATACACAGAACCATAATGTTACATATAAATTTACTAGAATAGGTAAAAATAAATAAATTTATAATTAAATTACTTTAATAACAGAAAAGAAAAAGTATTGCACCCCTCTCCCCCCATCCCCATGGAAGCTGTTCTGGGCCTGCATGTTTGTAGTGAGCTATGGGCATGAGTCTATCTTTCACAGTAATTACATTTTTAAAGTTGTCTCAAAAGTAAGACCTACTTCAAGAGATGCAAAGTGAAATTTAGAAGACGAGGAAGAGAGGGTAAAACCAGTTACTATGCCTGGAAATACATGATAATCAGGATAAAAATAAGTGCAACACACCCAAATACAGGATAACAGTTCATGTAACCAACAGAGATATCATTTGTTAGATTGCTTGTGCCCATATAGAAGGATGTATGAAAGTCTGTGCATCTTATGCTCATGAACTCCCAAAGTGTGCTCTAAAGGTTGGCTGCATCACATTGTACTGGTCTGGTGCTGGCCTGCAGGCTTCTCAACACATTTGAAATGGACAAGATCTCTGAAGGTCAAATGGAGGTGACTAAGACGAATACAATTTGGAAAGCACCAGGTTGATGGTCAACCTGCTGCCTTCACCTGCTATTTGGATGCAGGGCTCTCCAGAACTACTACTGGAAATCAAGTTTTGGGGAGGTGTGATTAGAGTCTCGTCTATCCTCATAGTACCAAATGATTCCCTGGTTATGATTCAGAGAACAAGGAATTCAATGCAGAAGTACATTGGAAGCACATCATGGGTCAGAACACTGCAGGGTGTATATGTTACCTACAGAGAATCAACATTAGAGTAACTAAAGTTAACAATCAAATCAGTAATTTGGAAGATAAAGCAGAAAACACCCAATCAGAACAGCAAAAAAGAAAAAAAAGAATCCAAAAATATGAAAAGATTTTAAGGAGTCTCTGGGACAACATCCAGCATACCAACATTCACAACATAGGGGTGCCAGAAGGAGAAGAGAACAAGAAACTGAAAACCTATTTGAAGAGTGAATGACAGAAAACTTACCTAATCTGGTGAAGGAAGTAGACATACAAGCCCAGGAAGTATAGAGAATCCCAAAAAAGATAAACCAAACGAGCCCCATATTAAGATACAACATAATTAAAATGCTAAAGGTTAAAGATGAAGAGAAAAATCTTAAAAGTAGCAACAGAAAAGCAGTTAGTTACTTATAAGGAAGTTCCCAAAAGACTGTCAGCTGATTTTTCAACAGAAACTGCAGATCAGAAGGGACTGGCACAAAATATTCAAACTGATGAAATGCACAGACCTACAACCAAGATTACCTAACAAAGTTATTATATAGAATCCACAGACAGATAAAGAGCTTCCCCAACAAGAAAAGCTAAAGTTCATAGCCACCACACCAATATTACAAGAAATATTAAGGACACATCTTTAAGAAGAAGGGAATGAAGATTAAAAATACAAATAATAAAATGGCAATAACTACATATCTATGAAAAATCACTTCAAATGTAAATCAAGACATTAAAAGACATAGGGTGGCTAAATGGATAAGAAAACATGACCCTCACATATGATGCCTACAAGAGACTTACTTCAGATCAAAAGACCAAATAGACTGAAAGTAAAAAGTTGGAAAAAAGACATTTCATGAAAATGAAAACAAACAAAAAAGAGCTGAGGTAGCAATACTTCTACCAGACAAAACAGACTTTTAAGAAAGGCTCTATATCAAGAGACAAAGAAGGACCAGCAATTCTACTTGTGGACATTTATCTGAAAAACCCAAAAAACTAAATTGAAAAGATCTATACACCTATATGTTCATTGCAGCATTATTTACAATAGCCAAGATATGAAGCAACCTAAGTGACCACCAGTGAATTAATGGATAAAGAAGTGGTGCAAATATGCAATAAATGAAATGTGACTCAGCCATAACAAAGGATACCTTGCTATCTGCAACAACATGGATGGGCCCAGGGGGTACTGAGTGGAGTGAAATAAGTCAACAAAGAAAAACAAATGCCATATGATTTCACTTGTATGTAGAATCTAAAAAACAAAATATACAAACAAATAAAACGAAAGCAAACTCATAAATACAGAGAACATTTTGACTATAGCCTGATGGGAGGGGGGTCGGGGAGACAGATGAAAAAGGGGAAGGTATTAAGAAGTACAAAATGGTAGTTACAAAACAGTCGTGGGGATATAAAGTGTAACATAGAAAATATAGCCACTAATACTGTAATAACTATGTATAGTGTCAGATTGGTACGAGATATATCAGGGTGATCTCTTCATAAGTTAAATAAATGTCTACTCACTATATTGTACACATGAAACTAATATAATACTGTATTTCAACTTTAATTGAAAAATAAAAATTATTATAAAACAGTAGAAATAAAAACAAAAAGTTGAAAGTTACTTCTATTTTAACACGACATTAATGAATATAAACTATGATCAAATCATTTAAAAAGCAATGGTTTTCGTAGCTCTTTACTCACAAAAGTCTCATTTTTCCTTCACACAAAATTGTTGAAGTTCCGTATTTCTATACTATCCAAAAATAACAGCTTTTATAAAATAACATCATTTTATCTATTTCCAAAGCATATGGCACTATACTACTATATAATATATAAAAGAAACTATTTTCTCCCAAAAAGAAAGCATTTTTCATTGATTAATTTCCAGAAATGCTGAAGGGCTAGGAGGAATGAGTGTGTTCATCTGTGTCTTTCCTCTTGTACAGTAATATTCTATTTCAAATTCTGTTTTTTACAAAATCTTACCTCTGCCGGATGCTGAATTATGTACAAGTGGGTAGAGATGTGCAGAGGATGCACTGGTAGAAATGGACACAAACACACTTTCTGAGGCCGGCTAAAGGGCAGAAGGAAAAAGAAATGTTTACAATACAATTATACGGCAAAAACCTATAACTTGAACATAATCCAATTTCATTATATAAAGATCTGCTAACGTTGCTTTCTTTTAAAATGAAACATTAAGAATGAATTTAATCACTCAGACTTTAAATATGAGAATTTGGGAAAAGATTCAGGTAAATTCTTTACCATCTATATAGATCAAAGTACCTGAAAATATCTTGTCTTAGTTATCTGTAGTAGAAGCAAACTCGTAAGTCACCACCACGGTCTTTTTTTTTTTTTTTTTTTTTTGTATTTTTCTGAAGCTGGAAATGGGGAGAGACAGTCAGACAGACTCCCGCATGCGCCCGACCGGGATCCACCTGGCACGCCCACCAGGGGCGACGCTCTGCCCACCAGGGGGCGATGCTCTGCCCCTCCGGGGCTTCGCTCTGCCGCGACCAGAGCCACTCTAGAGCCCGGGGCAGAGGCCAAGGAGCCATCCCCAGCGCCCGGGCCATCTTTGCTCCAATGGACCCTTGGCTACGGGAGGGGAAGAGAGAGACAGAGAGGAAGGAGGGGATGGGGCGTGGAGAAGCAAATGGGCTCTTTTTTTATGTGCCCTGGCCGGGAATCGAACCCGGGTCCCCCGCACGCCAGGCTGACGCTCTACCACTGAGCCAACCGGCCAGGGCCCCAACAGTCTTTTCATTCATGAAGCAACACATTCCAAATCAAGAACATATCTCATATCAAAGAGAAACCTGGCAACTTTTCTAAATCATCTGAATCTGAAGTAGGAGGAAACAATATGATGATAAAATATTAGAACAAAATTATTACCACCTAGAAGAGAGTTCTAATCAAATTTAGGCATCGATCAACAGAGAGAGCTGACTAACTGAAAAGAAACCCAAATAGCAGCCACCAAACTACACTTGGCTAGAATTATATCCACAGAGTGTCTACCTATTTTCTGTTTGCTATTGTTGATTTTGTTGTTTTTATTTTACTTACTTTTTAGTGCTTTACTGCTGTTTCAGTACCATTTAATACTCATTAAAAAACTCAGATATAATAATAGGGTGTGACTCCCATCTGAGTCTTCCATCCTAGAGCATTCTCTCTAGGGGTAACCAATAATCAGTTTCTTGTGTGTCCTTCCAAAGGAATTGTAGGAACATATATGGATATTTCACCATGAAATCCTACATTTGATATGTGTGTTTATGGTACAAAATTCACCAAGCACCCATATACAGTATATGATGAAAGTAAATTTTCACAACAGATCACTAGTACAGACATATAACATTACAGTAGTATACACGTGAATGTTCTAACAAAGGAAATTCACAACAGCATACTAACTACTACAAAACTGGCCGCTATCATTTATTTCTGTAATTTTCCTTATGCAGTTATAGCTTAAAGTCAGAAATGTTTGTATTAACAAACCATAAAGTGTGAGTAAATGAGTTCAATTATATCTACTACCTTATTTTACAAGAAACTGTCAAACCCATGCTCCTGCTTAAGAAATTATCTACATGGTAATCTTACAGAGAGGTATAAATGTATTTTACAATATGACCATACTCCCCTCTCCATCATCAAAACTAAAATGGATGATTAACACACAGAAAACCAATATACGTGCTTTCCAGTGACACAGGAAATGATCTGGTATCATTACTGTGCCCTACACTGAATTTCCTCTCAGGAATGGGAGCAGATTTTAGGAATAAATTCATTCAGTAGTCACAAGAAGAGTAAACACAGAAAGGAGTAGAGAGTGACTCATTTAACTAGGTTTATAGACAAACACATCAAGGGCTATGATTGAAAACGATTCTTCATTCAGTGGAATAAAGAGAATGAAGCACATTAAACTTCTAAAATTTTAAGTTTCTGACTTTTTCATATGAAACTATATGACTGAAATGTGCAATTATCAGTAAGATTCTTTTATAAAATGTAATTTCAGATCAGATGAAGCCATTTAAAAATTCAGAATTTAATTTAATATAAACTTAAGTATCTGTAAATTGTATGATTCTAAGAATACAAAAGAATGCAAACAAATAATAATAAGTCAAATGACCTAGGCAGGAAACGTCGGTATATCAACAGAGCCAAAGGACAGCAAAATCCAATCAAGTCAACAGGCTGGGGGGGAAGCTGCAGATTTCTATGGGTGGCAGAAAACTAGGTAAATAAATAAAAAAAATAACATCTTTAGCTCATTATATAATGGTGATTTATAAGTCCTTAGTATGATAGTTCAGACAGTGCAAAGACTGCTCTGATATAGGTAGTTTTGAATTTCAAAATTTCATCTCTGATCAAAACGTCTGTTCAGAAAAGTAAGGAGAAAAAACAGCAACAACAAAACCTGTTACCTGGGATTGTAATTTCCTAACTGAGAAGATATCTTTGAACTTTAGGAATATTGAGTTCCACTTCCAGGATGATAGGGAATGTTGCTTCACAGACCCACTCCACAATGAAACAAGCAACTGACAAAAATTATTTTTAGAAAACAACTAAAGTCTGGAAATTGTCTTAAGGGCATATTTGAATAAACAAAAAACAGAGAACGAGATAGGTAAGCAGAGCACACCTGAAGTCAGAACAAATCTCAAAGAGTAGCCACCAAAACTACCTCTATCACAATGAGTATCAGGCTGCTGAGCCATTTATGCCAAAGAGCAGTGTTTTTCAACTACCAACCCATAATTCACGGACTGGTCTGCAAGAAATTTCATGCCAGTCAAAAAAAAGTTAATCACTCTGATTTTATATGAAGATTGTAGACCTTAGTTGAATTTGCTTATGCTCAGAGTAATTTCTGCCTGAGCAGTCCCTGAAATAATTCTCCTATTTTCACCTGTCCCCAAGTGTAAAAAGGTTCAAAACCACTGCCCTAGGGCACTGCATCAAAATGTAGAACAGTCATCTAGTAATTAGTGGAGCCTAACTGGCAGGACCTAATACCAAAAGAAGAAAGCAGCTTTCAGAGAAAGATCTGAAAAGGAGACACTCAAAGAGAACTCTGCTAAAGCCACTGTAATAGTGGTTTGCAAAATTGGGCTAATAAAACAAAAACCTCAGAATTGTACACTTTAAAAGGATAAATGTCATGGCATGTGAATCATATTTTAATAAAGCTGTTATTTCAAAAAGTGGAAAATGGAATGGAAAATGAATGTTCAACCTAACTAGTAACAGAGGCATTTTTATCAGTGTTTGACATGATGTTATTTATCTGAAGGTGGGTTTCCTCTATACAAAGTAAACCACATGAGGGCAAGAACCTGGCCTACATTTTCCACTTTTATATCTCAGCCTCTAGTATAGTGGGCTATCAATAAATTCTGATGAATATATGAAGGAATATCTGGATGCCTTTCTCCAACACATAATTTCTTATCCTATTCCTTCATTTTCTTACATATTGTTGGGCAAATGAATTTGTAAAATTTGTATTATTTGAGTTTGCTCACTTTCATTGTTAAAAATGGCACTGTTCTATGAAATTGCTAATTACCTTCCTGCTTGGGAAGGTCCATTGCTATGCTAATGTGAGATGGAGGAATGGTTTTTGACACCAGAAAGGTTTAAAAAGGAGAGAAGAAGAAGAAGGAAGAGGAGGAAGAAGGAAACCAAGATGGCAGGGTGCTGAAGAAGCCAGTTTGTGCAGAGAGAAGGGAGAAGATGTGCAGATGGGGAAGCAGAGGTGACTGAGCCGGTGGGGGCCTCTGATTCAAGGAAAAACAGGAGAAGATTCTCCATGTTGCGGAACCGAAATGTGTAAGTGGGTTTGGGAGCCGTAAGTGAAAGGGAAGTGCTTTTCCCTTTGTGTATTTGCTCGCCTGCCAGTGTGAGGCAGAATAAAGGAATAGCCCACCATTTTTTGGCTCCACTGTTCCGTCTGTCCGAATTCAATGAGAACCTACACCTGCAAGACCACAACAGCAGCGTCTGCTGGCCATACACATATCAAATACAGATCTCTTCTTCAATTCCTCTCTAATACTTAAGCAATTCTTTATTAATTTAAACGAAATTCAGAGTCTCAGATCTTCCTTTGTTATCATTTGTGATCATTCTAGTAAGGAGCAGTACAGGAGGCAAAAATAATTACTAAAGAAAATATTTACTAAACAAAAAAGAAAATATTTACTAATAAAAAGAGCTAAGCACTTTATATGTAAATACTGTAATAGTAGTTTGCAAAATTGGGCTAATAAAACAAAAACCTCAGAACTAATTGTTTTGGCTTATGCTTTGACATGCTCATAAAACATCATTACCTATTTATTTAAAATCATGTCTCCTTTATTAACCTAAATCTAATTTCACTTACACCAAACTAAAAAACTATAGCTCTTTAGAATATTCTGTATTACAACTGATCAACTTTATATTTAGCAAGTTACTTTACAATATGAATTTGTGCTTGAGTATAATTTAACAGCAATTTTCCTCATAATTTCCTCCTCCACAATGATCTGTATACGATGTGCTGATGATTAGCTTTCAAAATGTTAAACTATCTCCTACCAAACTAGTAGACAACTGTACAATAATGCCTCTCCTCAATCTAAAATCTTACAAAAATTCTTCCTACATCCAAACTTAACTCTTAAAGATTTAAATATTTCAAATTAATACTGGATTAAACGATTTATAAATTCAGCACATTTTTATTCAAATATAATTGTATGCCCAATTTATATGCCAGATTAGGCACCTGGGACAACAAAACAAAGATTCCTGTTCTCGTGGAGCTTATTTGTCCTGGATGTGCCAGAAAATTCCTTCCTTCCTTTGAACTTATATAGTTCACAGGAAAAAAGTAAAAGAAAAATTACACATCAAAACACTGTTTATAAATAATGAACATTAATTTAAAATAAAAACGAAACTGCTTCTAGAATTTGTATAGAATAAGAAAGGAAAACTGATAAGTGAACAAGCATCAACTGACAATGCCATTATCTTGCTATGTCATCTTGAGTGCATCACAGGTTTTCCAAGCTCTTCCTTTAAATAACTAGAAATAAAGTACCAAGAAAGTTCTAGGGAATAACTACTGAGTGAATTGTAGGCAAATGTTATAAAATTGTAATCACTTATCACTATTATTTTGCAGCTCATGTATAACAGAATGACCTAAGTAAGAGCTGAGCTCTTTCCCTCTTCCCCATGTATAACACATTGGAAATGTATTATAAGTACTGTTTTCCATCATTGTGGTTTATTTTCTTTAAAATACAAATGATCTAATTAATCTTAATTATATTCCTAAAATATAAATGAAATTTTCAAATAATTTCCCTGAGGAAATTTTATAAAATAAGCTTTTTTTCTTTATTTTCTCATTAAGGATTATAGGAATAAATATGTAGGATTCCTGTCAGACTCAGATTGACAGGCTTCTGAAGTGAAATCTGTAATACAAGAGTAATCTGTCTCTCTGGGCATGCTATCTCTGATAACCAGAAGGCAAATGAAATGAAAGCTGAAATGTGACCAGAGATGCTAGAACCAATAAAACACATTTTTCAAAAAATTTAATAAAATTTCATACATAATATTCATTGAAAATGACTTTTCTCCTAATACTAATTTATCAAGAAAACCTCACATAGACTAGTGAAGGTTTTACAAAGGGAAATTATTAGTTTTAAAGATTGATTTTACCCACTTAAAGAAAAGCAAAGTACAATAGAAAACACAGTTAAAAATAGCTGCACCTCAAAATTTCTCAATAATCACATACAAATTTTTATAGTCTCAACAGAATGAAAAAGCAAAGAAAAAAGAGTTTTATCACATTCAATGATTAGTG
Organism: Saccopteryx leptura; assembly: GCF_036850995.1. Taxonomy (NCBI): domain Eukaryota; kingdom Metazoa; phylum Chordata; class Mammalia; order Chiroptera; family Emballonuridae; genus Saccopteryx; species Saccopteryx leptura. The sequence continues at coordinate 28,451 of NW_027095702.1, forward strand.
AATAGAGCACTCCATTACACATAAAAATGCCAACAACTTGGTAATTTTTTAAATACAAGCATTGAAAAGCTAAACAAACCAGTGCCCTCTCTGTCACTGTAAAGAAAAACTTTATTTGCCACTATTAACTGTAGTTTTTAAATACTTCTGAACTATATTCAATATAACCAATTTTTTAAAAGGCTCTTCTTTATTAATTTATTATGGTAAACTTTTACCTCATAAAGAGAAGAAAAATAGATAACTTCTACTATGTCTGATTGCTTCAAATATAAATAACAATAATATTATCATACCTCCCCAAATTATTTTTATCACTACACTTTTCCGACTTCAGGAGTAGAGGAAGGATAAGCTTAGAAAATAAAATCATGTTATAGGAAAGGAAGCAAGTCTATAAAGAAAATAAGTATCTTTAGTTGAGACTTTCAGAGACTCGTGCCCAGACCACGCCTAAAGCAGGGCTCTCTAAAGTAAGTTAAATAAAATGACCCAATGGGGTATAAAAGAAAAGAAAATCACTTCTATTTATAATTAAGTGTTACTAATAATTAGTATGTAGAATAACAAACCCTCCTTGGATTGGTATAGTAGATGCTAATGCATCAAGATATGTGGTATCCTGATAGAAAAGGAGAAGTTCTATATCATGGAGTGTTAACAATGGCACTTGCAAAAAACTATATACAACCACAAAGAATCTATATTGAAAAAAGTCTAACTACACAGTCATTATTAACAAATACATGACAGAGCTGTTTCTTATATCTAGTTCAAACTCTTGTTTAGAATTAAAAATCTAATCAAAGGATGACGTCAGAGTAATGGCGGGGTAGGAAGCGATTCCGATAAATCTCCCCCAAAACTCAACAAGATCTTCAACCAGAAACAGAAAAACCTATACCTGGAGCCTCCAGATGCTTCGCAATACACCCAAAGGTATGGTCGAGTGAAAAATTGGCTAAATATATAACCAAACCCCGAAGGAAATAGGGAGTAAGAAATGCTCCACCTTCCTCACTAACCTAAACAGGGCGGCTTTCTCTGGTAACTGTGAATATAGAAACTGAGGCGGGCAAAGGGGGTGAATAGATTCAGGACACGGCACAAACGGCTGAACCAGGCTGTGGCACGGAGATCCAAGCCGAGGAAAAACTGATCCTGTGGCAACCCGGGCAATACAAGCTAACACTCACGCCTAACCCAAACAAAGAAAGACAAGCGGGGCGGCCATTTTACCCAGTCTCCTGGTTGGTGCGCAGTTAGTGGGCGAGAGATTTCTTCCTAGGCCCCGAAAGTGGGTGCCCGTGTTGCCCCATGGAGAGGCAGGGTCAGAGGCCTTTCTGTGGGCCGAGGGCAGAGTCTCTGGGCAGCCCCAGCGCCCTGGGAAAGCCACGCACGGGAGGGAGTGAGAACTAATTCCAACGGTGGAAATTTTCCGTGCTGCTGGGGGTTTCACTCAGAGGGAAACGCGGCCGGCCTCATATCCTGGTTTGCGCGCGCAGATAGTGAATGAGAGATTCCTCCGAGTGCCTCGGCAGTGCGCGCCCGTGTTATCGCACAGAGGGGCAGAGTCAGGGGCCTTTGTGTGGGCCAAAGCGGAATCTCGGGCCGCCCCAGCGCCTTGCAAAAGCCGCGCACTGGGGACGGAGCGAGACTCAATTCCAACGCTGCAACTTTTCCCTGCGGTTGGGGGTTTCACTCAGAGCGTGAGACTGCTGGCCGGATATCCTGGTCTGCGCACGCAGCCAGTGAGTGAGAGTTTCCTCCAAGCGCCCCGGAAGTGGGCGCCCGCCTGTGTTACCGGACAGAGTGGCAGACAGAGCCAGAGGTCTTTGAGTGGGCGGAAAGCCCGCCTGATTATGCTAGCAGCTCTGACTGACTGAGCCTTACCCAGAGCCCTGTGCTGAGTGGAAATAGAGTGGGGAGTTGCCAGCTCTTTGAGCCTCTTACTATCCAGGCAGAGGCAGCAGCAACTCCATAGCTGGATTATCAGGCTACTAATTGAGGAAGGAAAGACTAGGAGAAAGGCTCCAGGAACACGGACTCTCTCACTGTCGGAGCCTATAAATGCTAATAGCCTCGACTGCCAACGAGACTAAAGCACAATACATGACATTGCCATAGAGACTTATCAACTGCAAACCTCTACCTGAGCGTGCCAAAGGGGCAGAACCCGGGGTACAGAGTCACTGACCAGGAAGAGGGAGAGAAAAGAAAAAGCAAGAAGATAACCTCTCAAAATCAAGAATAATCTGCAGACTTTATAACCTATCCCATTTTATTATATTTGTTCATTTGTTTCTCTTATCTTCATTCTTGATACTTTTTTTCCTCCTCCAATTTGGCCGATTAACTCTCTGCCGGTCTTACTCTCTCCTCTCCTTGAACTACACTACCCGTAAGTGTTACATCTCCCATTATCTTTTCTCTTCTCTTCCTTTCTCTCTATGAGGGTTGCACTCCAAAACCCTTAACTCTCTCTCTCTCTCTCTCCTTTCTTTTTTCTTCTATTAGTGGTTCCCTCTTTTTTTCTCTCTCTCTCTTTCTTTTCTCCCTCTATATTAGTTTCTTCCTTTCTCCTTTACATCTCCTCTCATTCAAACCTCAATAACAAACAAATTATCTTATCTGGGACTCAAACTTATGTTTGTGGCATTTTTGGGGGGGTTTACTTCACCTTTTTAACTCACTAGCAGTGCTCCCATCCCTGGCTCTCCATTTTATCTAGTTCTTATTCCACTAAATACAATAGTAATTTTTTAATTTGTCTCCCCATTTTTCCGTTTTCCTCTTATTCCTCTCATCATAAGTCTTAGACAACCAACACCTAAAAGCAAATCATTTTATTCTTGACCCAAATTTTTTCCTTATTTGCTTTTTGTGGGTCCATACACTCTTTTTTTTTCTTTTTTTCTTTTTTTTTTGCCCCTTTATTACTTTTCCCCAATTCAGGCCCTCCATCACAGGCATTGTTTGTTATAATTCACAGTTCACCACAAGATTTTCTCAAGAAAGAGGGGAGAGGAGAGGAGAGGAAAAAAGGAGGGGGGGAATAATTTCCTTTTTAAAAAAATTTTTATTTTATTATATTTTTCTTTATTTCATTATTAATTTTTTTTAAAAAAAAAAACTATTTTCGATTTTTTATTTTTTTATTATTTTTTTAACTTTTTATTCTTTATTAAATCTCATTAATACTATCAACAAAACCACCCTCAGATGCCATTAAGGAAGAGAAAATCGAATATCATGGATACAAAAGAAAGAGAGGTAACACAGCTAGATGAGGAAAAATCTATGGAGAAAAAATTTAATATATTGGAAACCTTGGAGCTAAATGACAGAGAATTCAAGATAGAAATCCTAAAAATCCTCCTAGATATACAAGAAAACACAGAAAGACAATTTAGTGAGCTCAGAAAACAACTCAAGGAACACAAAGAATATATGTCCAAGGAAATTGAAACTATAAAAACAAATCAAACAGAGATGAAAAACTCAATTCACGAGCTGAAAAACGAAGTAACAAGCTTAGCTAATAGAACAGGTCAGATAGAAGAGAGGATTAGTGAAATAGAAGACAAGCAACTTGAGGCACAGCAGAGAGAAGAAGAAAGAGACTCAAAATTAAAAAAAATGAGATAGCCCTACAAGAATTATCTGACTCCATCAAAAAGAATAACATAAGAATAACAGGTATAACAGAGGGAGAAGAGAGAGAAAATGGAATGGAGAACATACTCAAACAAATAATAGATGAGAACTTCTCAAGCATGTGGAAAGAACTAAAGCCTCAACTACAAGAAGCAAACAGAACTCCGAGTTTTCTTAACCCCAACAAACCTACTCCAAGGCATATCATAATGAAATTGACACAAACCAACAGCAAAGAAAAAATTCTCAAGGCAGCCAGGGAAAAGAAGAATACAACATATAAAGGAAGGCCCATTAGATTATCATCAGAATTCTCAGCAGAAACTCTACAAACTAGAAGAGAGTGGACCCCAATATTTAAAGTCCTGAAAGAGAGGAACTTTCAGCCATGAATACTATACCCATCAAAGCTATCCTTCAAATATGAAGGAGAAATAAAAACATCACAGATACAGAAAAGATGAGGGAATTTATCATCAGAAAACCCCCACTCTAGGAATTACTAAAGGGGGTTCTCCAATCAGATACAAAGAACAAAAAAAAAACAGAGCCACAAGTAAAAGCTCCAAGAAGAACACAATAAAACCAAATTTAAACTGTGACAACAACAAAAAGAAAGAGGGGGAGAAGATGGAGATTAACAGTAGCAAAGGACGATGGAGTGCAAAAGTACTCACAAAATAGTTCGCTACAATGAACAGGGTAGGGACCCTTTTTCATTATTCAAAGGTAACCATCATTGAAAAAACCACCACAGAAGCACATGAGATAAAAAAGATAGCAACAGAGGAAAGATGTATGGAATACAACCAAATAAAAACAAAAGATAGAAAAACGAAAGTGTGGCTCAGCGGTAGAGCGTCGGCCTAGCGTGCGGAGGACCCAGGTTCGATTCCCGGCCAGGGCACATAGGAGAAGCGCCCATTTGCTTCTCCACCCCTCCGCCGCGCTTTCCTCTCTGTCTCTCTCTTCCCCTCCCGCAGCCAAGGCTCCATTGGAGCAAAGATGGCCCGGGCGCTAGGCATGGCTCTGTGGCCTCTGCCTCAGGCGCTAGAGTGGCTCTGGTCGCAATATGGCGATGCCCAGGATGGGCAGAGCATCGCCCCCTGTGGGGAAGAGCACAGCCTCTGGTGGGCGTGCCGGGTGGATCCCGGTCGGGCGCATGCGGGAGTCTGTCTGACTGTCTCGCCCTGTTTCCAGCTTCAGAAAAAAGAAAAATAAATAAATAAATAAATAAATAAAAAAGAAAAACGAAAGAGAAGGATCAAACAAGACACAAAACTAACAGAAAGCAAGATATAAAATGTAAAAAGGGAACTCACAAGTATCAATAATTACACTAAATGTAAACGGATTAAACTCACCAATAAAAAGGCACAGAGTAGCAGAATGGATTAAAAAAGAAAATCCAACTGTATGCTGCCTACAGGAAACTCATCTAAGTAACAAGGATAAAAACAAATTCAAAGTGAAAGGCTGGAAAACAATACTCCAAGCAAATAACATCCACAAAAAAGCAGGTGTAGCAATACTCATATCTGATAAAGCTGACTACAAGACAGCAAAAGTACTCAGAGACAAAAATGGCCATTTCATAATGGCTAAGGGGACACTGAATCAAGAAGACATAACAATTCTTAATATATATGCACCAAACCAAGGAGCACCAAAATATATAAGACAGCTACTTATTGACCTTAAAACAAAAACTGACAAAAATACAATCATACTTGGAGACCTCAATACACCGCTGATGGCTCTAGATCGGTCATCCAAACAGAGAATCAACAAAGACATAGTGGCCTTAAACAAAACACTAGAGCACCTGGATATGATAGACATCTACAGGACATTTCATCCCAAAGTGACTGAGTATACATTTTTCTCCAGTGTACATGGATCATTCTCAAGAATTGACCATATGTTGGGCCACAAAAACAACATCAGCAAATTCAGAAAAATCGAAGTTGTACCAAGCATATTTTCTGATCATAAAGCCTTGAAACTAGAATTCAACTGCAAAAAAGAGGGAAAAAAATCCCACAAAAATGTGGAAACTAAACAACATACTTTTAAAGAATGAATGGGTCAAAGAAGAAATAAGTGCAGAGATCAAAAGATATATACAGACAAATGAAAATGACAATACGACATATCAGAATCTATGGGACGCAGCAAAAGCTGTGATAAGAGGGAAGTTCATATCACTTCAGGCATATATGAACAAACAAGAGAGAGCCCGAAGTGAACCACTTAACTTCACACCTTAAGGAACTAGAAAATGAAGAACAAAGACAACCCAAAACCAGCCGAAGAAAAGAGATAATAAAAATCAGAGCAGAAATAAATGAAATAGAGAACAGGAAAAACTATTGAAAAAATTAATAGAACAAGGAGCTGGTTCTTTGAAAAGATCAACAAAATTGACAAACCCTTGGCAAGACTTACCAAGGAAAAAAGAGAAAGAACTCATATAAACAAAATCCAAAATGAAAGAGGAGAAATCACCACAGACATCGTAGATATACAAAGAATTATTGTAGAATACTATGAAAAACTTTATGCCACTAAATTCAACAACCTAGAAGAAATGGATAAATTCCTAGAACAATACAACCTTCCTAGACTGAGTCAAGAAGAAGCAGAAAGCCTAAACAGACCTATCAGTAGAGAAGAAATAGAAAAAACCATTAAAAACCTCCCCAAAAATAAAAGTCCAGGCCCAGACGGCTATACCAGCGAATTTTATCAAACCTTCAAAGAAGACTTGGTTCCTATTCTACTCAAAGTCTTCCAAAAAATTGAAGAAGAAGCAATACTTCCAAACACATTTTATGAGGCAAACATAACCCTTATACCAAAACCAGGCAAGGATGGCACAAAAAAAGAAAACTACAGACCAATATCTCTAATGAATACAGATGCTAAAATACTAAACAAAATACTAGCAAATCGAATACAACAACATATTAAAAAAATAATACATCATGATCAAGTGGGATTCATCCCAGAATCTCAAGGATGGTTCAACATACGTAAAACGGTCAACATAATACACCATATCAACAAAACAAAGAACAAGAATCACATGATCTTATCAATAGATGCAGAAAAGGCTTTTGATAAAATACAACACAATTTTATGTTTAAGACTCTCAACAAAATGGGTATAGAAGGAAAATATCTCAACATGATAAAGGCCATATATGATAAACCATCAGCTAACATCATACTAAATGGCACAAAACTGAAGGCTTTCCCCCTTAAATCAGGAACAAGACAGGGTTGTCCACTCTCTCCACTCTTATTTAATGTGGTACTAGAGGTTCTTGCCACAGCAATCAGACAAGACAAAGAAATAAAAGGCATCCATATCGGAAAAGAAGAAGTAAAGTTATCACTTTTTGCAGATGATATGATCCTATACATCGAAAACCCCAAAGAATCCACAAAAATACTTCTAGAAAAAATAAGCCAATACAGTAAGGTCGCAGGATACAAAATCAACATACAGAAGTCAACAGCCTTTCTATATGCCAACAATGAAACATTTGAGAATGAACTCAAAAGAATAATCCCCTTCACGATTGCAACAAAAAAAATAAAATACCTAGGAATAAACATAACAAAGAATGTAAAAGACTTATACAATGAAAACTATAAACCATTGTTAAGGGAAATCGAAAAAGACATTATGAGATGGAAGAATATTCCTTGTTCTTGGTTAGGTAGAATAAATATAATTAAGATGGCCATATTACCCAAAGCTATATACAAATTTAATGCAATTCCCATCAAAATTCCAATGACATTTTTTAAAGAAATGGAGCAAAAAATCATCAGATTTATATGGAACTATAAAAAGCCCCGAATAGCCAAAGCAATCCTAAAGAAAAAGAACGAAGCTGGGGGCATTACAATACCTGACTTCAAACTCTATTATAGGGCCACGACAATCAAAACAGCATGGTATTGGCATAAAAATAGACACTCGGACCAATGGAACAGAATAGAAAGTCCAGAAATAAAATCACATATATATAGTCAAATAATTTTTGATAAAGGGGCCAACAACACACAATGGAGAAAAGAAAGCCTCTTCAACAAATGGTGCTGGGAAAACTGGAAAGCCACATGCAAAAGAATGAAACTGGACTACAGTTTGTCCCCCTGTACTAAAATTAACTCAAAATGGATCAAAGATCTAAACATAAGACCTGAAACAATTAAGTACATAGAAGAAGACATAGGTACTAAACTCATGGACCTGGGTTTTAAAGAGCATTTTATGAATTTGACTCCAAAGGCAAGAGAAGTGAAGGCAAAAATTAATGAATGGGATTACATCAGACTAAGAAGTTTTTGCTCAGCAAGAGAAACTGATAACAAAATAAACAGACAGCCAACTAAATGGGAAATGATATTTTCAAACAACAGCTCAGATAAGGGCCTAATATCCAAAATATACAAAAAACTCATAAAACTAAACAACAAACAAACAAACAATCTCATAAAAAAATGGGAAGAGGACATGAACAGACACTTCTCCCAGGAAGAAATACAAATGGCCAGCAAATATATGAAAAGATGCTCATCTTCTTTAGTTATTAGAGAAATGCAAATCAAAACTGCAATGAGATACCACCTCACACCTGTTAGATTAGCTATTATTAACAAGACAGGTAATAGCAAATGTTGGAGAGGCTGTGGAGAAAAAGGAACCCTCATCCACTGTTGGTGGGAATGTAAAGTAGTACAACCATTATGGAAGAAAGTATGGTGGTTCCTCAAAAAACTGAAAATAGAACTACCTTATGACCCAGCAATCCCTCTACTGGGTATATACCCCAAAACTCAGAAACATTGACTTGTAAAGACACATGCAGCCCCATGTTCATTGCAGCATTGTTCACAGTGGCCAGGACATGGAAACAACCAAAAAGCCCATCAATAGATGACTGGATAAAGAAGATGTGGCACATATACACTATGGAATACTACTCAGCCATAAGAAATGATGACATCAGATCATTTACAGCAAAATGGTGGGATCTTGATAACATGATACGAAGTGAAATAAGTAAATCAGAAAAAAACAGGAACTGCATTATTCCATAAGTAAGGTGGGACATAAAAGTGAAACTAAGAGACATTGATAAGAGTGTGGTGGTTACGGGGGGAGGGGGGAATGGGAGAGGGAAAGGGGAGGGGGAGGGCACAAAGAAAACTAGATAGAAGGTGACAGAGGACAATCTGACTTTGGGTGATGGGGTATGCAACATAATTGAACGACAAGATAACCTGGACTTGTTATCTTTGAATATATGTATCCTGATTTATTGATGTCACCCCATTAAAAAAATAAAATTATTATAAAAAAAAATCTAATCAGATATATTAACTTTAAAAAGTAGAAATTATAAAGATTAACTGTACTGTGGATTCACATTTCACTATCGTAATACTGAACCTCACCATACGTATACATTATGCCTCAAAATAATGGATAATAATAGTATGACTCCATCACAATTAGCAAGATATTTGTAAATAGTTTATTTCATACTAGCTCTTCCTTTGTATATCTAATTTTGTCTGTTTTATGCAGCACCTCATACATTAATATATAAATATATAAAATAAATGTATATAACCACAGATAGATATGAACTATAAATATTAGAAGTACATCTTTTGTAACCAATTATGACATGTAATTAAAATAATTTAATCTATAATTATGAAAATTTTAGTGTTATTATAATTAAAGAACCCTTCAGAGGAACCAGATGCTTGAAAAACAAAAGCCTTGTGTAGAAAAATGACTACCTATAGCACTTACATAAAGTACCTACTGTTAATGACAAAGTGACAAATCAACTGTGACAGAGGATCTTCCACAAAGTAATCACCTATATTGTTAAGCCATTATTTACTTTATCCTCTTCTACAGAAATACAAATTTAAAAATAGCAAACTTCTTAATAATAAATTAACTTAATGACTATTCCCTCTGCAAACTCTTATATTTTCATAATTTGTCTTAAATACTAGTTATTTATACATCTTTTCTCTCACACTCAAATCACTATCAATCTTAGAGAGAACAATTTCTTACTATTTTTCTATAACCCAAGTTGTATACTTATTGGATATTGGGTAATAAATAAATAATGACTGAATAAATAAAGACTATCCACATGATTTACCGAAGTGAGCTTCTAGGTCTGTGTGTAACAGAGTCTATGCTCCTTATCTACTGGCCAACTACAGAGAACAACATAACATCCTTCCTGAAATCAAGAAGTCAAAGATTAAAGTGGTTCCTAAAACCAGCTATCCCATCAGTAGAAATATTTTACACTTTTGTAAAATATTTCCATGTTATTAGAAAATATTTTCATTTGTCTGTTTTTTCCTTTCCCTTACCTAAAAACGATCTAGATTTTAAAATACTAACTTTGTACAGCTGATTTATTAAGGAAGTATTCCTCCTAATTATATATGTGTCCATTTCTTCAAAAGAGCTAAAGGAGATTGAGAATTTTCTTTGATATGATAAAGAACATACACTAAGGTTTAAATTAGTGTTACTTAACTACATAAGAGAATATAATACTACTATGAATAAGTCACTGATTTTGATGCCCTTAAGAGTGTTTTTCATCAGTGTAACATTTATTTGTAGCTAGAAAGTGAGTACTTTTGAAAACCCAATGATTAGGCAATTAATTTATGGTGACCTGCAGTATTAACACATGTAAAATTATTTACTATAGAATAAATAAAGAAGGCTAAAAATGTCCTTAATCTCTGAATCTAAAAAAACAAAAAACAAACAAACTACCCAACCATGGAAAAAGTTGACTAACAGCAAAACAAACAAATGTCATAAATAATAAGAATGATATGACATGAAGAGGAAATGAAAATGGGAAAAGGGAGGAAAAAGAGAGGAAGGGATGAAGGAAATAGAAGAAAAAGAAAAAAAAGAGGAGGAAAAGGTAAAGAGAAAGAAATAAACATAAATTAGACATTTTTATATTACTGTGCTAAATACTTCATGTATGGTGTTGGGCAGATAAAATATATTACGCTCACTTTGTTAAAGATGGTGCTGCCCACATGGAAGCCCGTCACCCAGGTGATATTAATGTGTGTTGGGGGCGGGCTGAGGGCAGGCAGAATCCTTGTAACCTAGGGCTTGGTTTTAGGACTAAGCCTTTCCCACCCTTTTTGATGTGGCGTGGTACAATCCCATCATGCCTCAGATAAGTGACTTTGTATTAGAGACTTCCCTATTTTGTATATTGGTTTAAAGGTTTTTATTTCTACAGTATAAAATAGGGGCAGAATAGGAGCTTGCCCTCTTGGTTCCTGAGATTAACATTAGAGGGGAGAGCAGAGAGGAAAGCAGAGAAAGGCCACATGGAGGAGGCCAGGAGAAGCAGCCAAGATGGTGGAGTGCTGAGTGAGAAGCCAGTTTGTGCAGAGTTTGTGCAGGGAGAAGGAAGGAGATGGGGAACAGAGGTGAATAAGTCTGGTGAGCTAGAAACCTTTGATTCTAGGAAACTCAGATAAGTCAGTAGCTTTGTGAGCACTGAATGAGTGGGTTTTGGAGCCCAGTGTGTGTTTTTACTTGCCTGCCGGGTGCAAGCTAGGATTAAAGATGATGGCCGCCAGTTTTTGGCTCCGCTGTTTCTTTACCGACTGTCCGAATCCAATGCGAACCTGCACAGGCCAGGCTGCTGTGATGGTGGCCCTGGCTACTGGTTTCACATATGGCCAGGAGCCATCATCATGGCCATTCACATGCAGGTTCCCATTGGATTCAGGCAGATGGTAAAAAAATGGCGAAGTTGAAGGATGGTGGGCCATTCTGTTTATTGGTGTCTCACCAAGGCAGGCAAGCCACAAGAGAAGCCAAGGGAAAAACAGAAAACCTGCTTTTCCCATGGAGGGCAAGGGATCAGGGAGGCCCCTGCAATGGTGATAGTAGGAACTGAGAGAGCAAGCCCCCAGTTTGTCCCCATTTTATAGTGTAGAAATCAAAACCTTTAATCCAATATACAAATAAAAAAGTCTCTGATACAAAGTCATTTATCTGAGACATAAATGGGATTCCTCATAAGAGTGCACCACCCCCTATCATGCAACAGTCACGGATGTGGGCAAAAGCTGTTTTAAAACTAAGCCTTGGGCTATAATAACTTTGCCAGCTTACCTCCTGTCTCCCACACCCAAAGTGAGCAAACATATGTCATATTTACAAACTTATTTGACAAACATTCCACCCCTTTGCCCGCTTTACAATCTAAACCACAGGCATCTTCCATGATGGTCACTGTGCAAGGAGTGGGATACATTGCATAAACAGAAACAGTACCAACTACAGCAATAGAATTAACAAGTCAAAAGCTATGGGCTAAACGAGACAGCTGTCAGTGGCACCAAGAGAGGCAAATCTTTTCCCTCTGGCAGAATACAGGCCAGAGTTTTGTCTGCAGACAGCACGGTAGCTGGTACAAGAGGCCGCCCTGAGTGGGCATACCAAACCTTATTGGCCAATACACCAGCATCTGCTGGTTCTATGTGTAGTAAAATAGGAGAACTCATTGGCCATAAAGAAATTATGAAGGTGTCCTTCATAATGCTGTCCCCCTGAGCTCTCAAGGGATAATACACTTCTACCTTAGGTGACCAGGTGCTGGTTGCCCAAAGAGTTAACTGGAGATCCACCTCTATCCCCTTTCCCCATGGTGCCAACAAGGCCACCCATCTCAGATGGGGGTTCTATATGGTCCAGGGCCAAGTCCATTGAAGCTGCTGGATTTTCAGAAGGGCTGTTGGGGCAGGCAAGAGCACGTTGCCCGGCTGTCCAAAACCTGACTTGAGTAAAATTTCCTTGGTGCGTATCTGCAAGTGAATGGGGGCAGCTGCCCGATGCAGGAGGGCCTCTACTGGAGCTGGGCTCCCCCGTCAAGGTCACTAATTAAATCTGGAGTACCGTCCATAAGTGGCAGTCCATCCAGTAAGGGAGCCGGTGCCCCCCTCCTGTCCCAGTCCCTGCTTTAAGAGTCCATTTATACACTCAATGATACCAGCAGCCTGGGGGTGGTAGGGAACATGGTACTTCCAGTCCACCCCCAGCTCTTGAGCCCATTGCCTCACCGTTGAAGCAGTGAAGTGGGTACCAGTGTCACTTTCAAGGACCAGTGGTCGCCCATATGTGGCACTCAGGCGGTCCAGAGCCCGTATGACTGCCCTCTGGTCAAGGTTACAGGCAGGGTAAGCAGCAAGCAGCCCGGTGGCAGTATCTACACAAGTGACTGCATACTGGTACCCTTCTGACTTTGATAAGGGTCCAATGATGTCTATCTGCCATTATGTCAGTGGAACATGACCCCTCTGGATCTGTCCAGGTGACACCAGTGGTCTCCCGAGGTGCTCCTGGAACATACTGCACATTGCTCACAGGCTACAAGTACCTCTACAAAGGACACAGGCAAGTTCCACGCCTTAACCGTAGCCCACATAGTTTTCTGTCCCACATGGAGCAGCCACCGGTGGAGCCACTGAGCCACATCACCTGCAGGTGCAGTCTCCAACCATCGCACCCTTGCCAACGTATTAGCCTCATCATTCCCAGAATGGGCTAGAGGGGCATGCCTCGTGACATTATATACTGTCACCTGCTTCTGGTATCCTATTTCCCATAAGTCCTGCCACACGACCTGACCCCCATAGTCGGACGGTTGCATTACCATCCACTGGTTTATGTGCCAAGTAGCAATCCAAAGGGTCAGTCCATGATAGACAGCCCCAGCCTGTCAGTAACAGATCACCAGAGGTGAAGGTTCTAATTATGGGCAACTAGCCAAACAGCTCTTAATTCTGCCCATTGGCTGCTTTGGCCTGTACCCGTGTCCATCCCATTCAACTAGTCTCAGTGGCCGGAGGGAGGCTATTGCCGTCATTTGGCAGGTTGGCCCCTGCTGGACCATCAGTATACCAGGCATCCTCGGGATGGGCACCCACCCCTCCTGGTAGGCACTGACTTCAGGTTTCTGCCTCCTGAGCCCTAGCTGCACCTGACTCTAAGGTCCCATAGGTGACTAGACCCAAGACTTCCTGCAGTTCTGCCCTCAATGGGCTGGTGCTAAGAGCACAGCGTTGTTGCAGGTAGGCACCCCACTTGGCCAGTTTGGACATTTGGGCCATACCACTACGTGGTTTTGTTGCCCAATGCCTCACCCCTCCTGCAATAGGTATGTTGTCTTGACTATAACTGGTGTTGTGGTTGTAATGCTCTCAGTGGCCAGGAGGGCAGCATACACAGTTGCCAAAAACTAAGCCTTAGGCTATAATAACTTTGCCAGCTTACAGCCTGTCTCCCACACCCAATGCGAGCAAACATATATGTCATGTTTAAAAACTTATTTGACCAACACTTTACCTTCATTTATTTCTCATAAACCTGTCAAAGTAAAGTAGTAGTATTATCTTAATTTCAAATGAAAGAACCAAGGCTTAGAGAAGTTTAGTAACTTTCTCAAGAGAAAACAGATATCTGGCTAGAAACCAGTTCTGTCTAATTAAGCAAAATATGCCCCTAATCAATACAATTTGTTGATTCCATATAAACATTTTTATTTTCATTAAAAACTTTTAACACATAAATTCTACGCAGTTGCCCTAGGTCTCAGACGGCCTAGCACTAGAATTAAAACATTTGGTGATAAATAAACCCAAGTGTCTGAAAGAGATGACCAAGAAATAAAAGATAAAATCCAAAACATCCATAAAATTCTTCAGTATAAAATGGCTACAAGTAATTTAGGATATGTGGTTAAAGATACAAAAATAAACAGCAAGAGGCCAAGCCACAGGAATTAACTCTATTGCAGAGAAAATAGACAAAATCAGAAATTAGCAAAAGAAACCATTCAAAGTTGGAAGACAGCAGGAAGGATGATAAATGGTTTCATGCAAGACATTGTATTTGAGCTGGCCCTTGAAATAGGGAAGGGTTTTAGACAGCAGAGATGAGGAAGGAGCACTTGATACAGAGAGAATAATAGAACGGCATGCAGCAAAATATAAACACCTGTTTTGGGAGTAGTTCAGGGTAGCTGGAGAAAGGTTTGTGAAGGGTATGATAGAGAAAGAGACAATCGGGAGAAGCTAAGGTCTGACCTGCAGGGCTTTGGATGCCACATTAGAGTCTGGACTCCATTCTTTACCTAAAATATAAGCGTGGAAGGTCTCCAGAAAAACTAAGCATAAAATAAGCAGACCCAGATGTTAAAAGTCTTATAACTTTCTTGAAAGGGAACCGGACTGATGACAAAATGAAGCTTGGAAAAGTGCTTCAAATAGTACACGACTGTAAAAATTCAGGGTATAGCGATGGCACTGAGAAAAGCGTAGTTTAAATACCACCATCACTGTAAAGCTCTGGGAAGTGGGTCGCTCCCACCTCCGTCCTAAAACATGATTCACGTTATAATTAAAATTGGTTTATATGGCAATAGCCAAGTTTCTCTCATTTTTACACCTAGCTTGATGAAAGACTCATTTGGGGATGGTAACTAACACTCCTTCTTGATACCGTGGCCACAAAGCTATCCTCCTACTACCAAACCCCACATGACTCCTAATAGCTTCCTCAGTGGGTGGGGGTTGTCCTAAGGGGTTATGAGGAATTTCAGTATACGTTCTATTTTATTGATATATTTCTGTAATGGGTAACTTTTTTACTGATCACATACCACTTTCACTTTAAGGAAAAAAACATTTTAAAGAAGAAACATTGAATAGATGCCACCTCAATAATCTGTAGTTTTCATATCTTTTCATCAGAAAAGGTATTTAACACTTTCTTAAGATCATCCTCATATACGTTAGTTGATGGTATGCTACAGTACCAGTCTCATCTCTTTAGTATATATATTATATTAGACAAAATCAAAAATAATTATCAAAGAAAAGATCAAGAGCTATAATGAAGTTAATTAAAAATAAAAGTAGTCTCCAGAATTATAAATTAAAAGTCAATCAGTAACAGTGGTATGGGTTAGCAATTCTGAAGCATTTAAATGTATACCAGGTTTGAACAAATAATATGATATAGTTATGCTATATATACTACAGATAATGCAATATGCTATATGCTATTGATAATGCTGTAGATATGCCATAGATAATGATAGCCAGATTCTCACTATCAAATGAATGTTACAAATAAAGAAAGGAGGAAGGCCAGAATAAACCCTGTGGTATCTGATGAACTCATGATATGTATTATATATATTGGGCTGTGTATATACACAGACACACAGATTCAGAAATAGAGATACAGATGTATGCATGTCAGTATATATATTTACACATAAATATCCTAGCTCTATCTATTGATAAGATGGCCATCCTAGTAACAAGGAGCAAACCTAGAGCTCAGACCTCAGTAATACCTTTCTGCAATTAACCAGTTCTTCTTGGAAAAGTGGTTGATTCCAGGTCTGGGATACAAAAAAGTACAAAGTAAGCCTGAACCATCTTATAGGGCCAGAAAGTAACTTCTCAGAAAAGGATAAGCTTGTCAAAAGAGTCCAGGAGCCAATCTGAAAGAGTTCCCAATGGCCCAAAAGGCATAACCTGAGCAACAAAATAAATAGTAATACTATTGGATTATATACGAGAATAAAATAAATATGCATAATTCCATACAGACAAAAATAAGTTGAATAAATAAATAGGAAGAAACAGCTCTTCCATATAAAAAATTCCAATCAATAAGTGTATTAATGAGGTATATAGAAAATCATCATTAGAACATTGCAACAATAATTGTTACAGACAAGATCTACTCAAAAATGCAAAACTTAGCACATAAAAATTTGAGAAAAAAACAGGATATTAGGACAGTCTCAAATTAACCCCCCCCAAGATATTTATTACTTGCAAAGAGGAAGATTAACTTTATAGTAGAAAAACTCAGCAGACACCATCTTCACCAAGTGATAACGGTTAATCTCATCAGGAATAAGGCATGTTGACATCATGTACCTCTTTGCTAAGAATGACTCATCACACTTTTGTTTTTTCTGGCAAAAACATGTTACTTTATTCTAATCATGGAGAAAACATAAGTAAAACCCAAATTGAGAGACATTCTAAAAATATAACTAACCAATACTCTTCAAAACTATCAAGACCATGAGAAACAAGAAAGGTCTGAGGAGCCAACACAAACTAGAGGGAGACTACGAAGATATGACAATTAGTGCAATGCAGGACCCTGGGTTAGAGTCTGGACCAAGAAAAAGAACATTAGTAGGAAAACTGGTGAATTCTGAAAAAGTTAAGTGTTGTATCAATGTTCATTTCTTAGTTTAGGTAACAGAACTTGTTGGAGATCATTCTCTGTAGGTCTGTTGCATATCGGTATGTTTTAACAGTAAGACGCTAGTTATGCTTCTGTCCGGACTGTTTTTTCAAAGATGTTTATGTGGTGAATTGCCTTTGAAAACAGACAACTGAAGCAAAGGGTAGGTCTGCTTGCAACCCATTATAAAAGATTCAGGAACCCTAAACTGAGGGTTTTTCAGCCAAGATGCAAATCTACAAGGTGCACAGCATCTACCTAGATAGACCCTTATATGAAACCCCTACAAGACTTGGGATAGAAAGGGAGAGCAAAAAAGAGAACGTGCCAGACATGAAGCTCATACTAGATGCTGTGACATGAGTAAAATAATCTTTGTCTTTGACCCAAAAATCTCATGGCTTTAGCCAGCATCAATGAAACTACCGCAGGCTGACAAGTCCACCTGCGAGTAAGCTAAAACCTCAAACCCTTTATAGTTCACGGTAGTATTACTGTTATGTACAATAATCATTTTGGGTTATTGAATGAAGGGGAAATAGGAACTCTTAGAACTATTTTTACAACTTTTCAGTAAGTCTAAAATTATTTTTAAATTAAAAATTAAATCAATCAGTATCCAAATAATACTCCTCCATTACAATGATGATGATGATGATGATGATGATGGTAACAATGGAGTCATCGTTGTCATTGTGTAATCTGTATATACACAATATATAGTATTACATTAGGTTGTCCTCTCAAAGAATTCATGATTTGTTGGGGGCGGGATAGATAGGAGAAATGGGTGAAGGAAATCAAAAGATACAAAATTCCAGTTATAAAATAAATAAGTCATGGGGATGTAACGTACAGGGTGATGACTATAATTAATAGTATTGTATTGCCAAACAGAGTCATTTTTAAAAATTTCTAATTTTGTGTTATTATTTGCTCTTTTTAAAACCTCTAAGCCCTGGCTGGTTGGCTCAGTGGTAGAGCATCAGACGGTGTATGGAAGTCCCAGGTTCAATTCCCAGCCAAGGCATATAGAAGAAGCGCCATCTGCTTCTCCACCCTTCCCTCTCTCCTTTCTCTCTATTTCTCTTTTCCCCTCCCGCAGCCACGGCTCCATTGGAGCAAAGTTGGCCGAGGAGCTGAGGATGGCTTCATGGCCTCCACCTCAGGCACTAGAATGGCTCCAGTTGTAACGGATCAAGGGCTCCTGATGGGCAGAGCATCACCTCCTACTGGGCATGCCAGGTGGATCCCAGTCAGGAGCATGTGGGAGTCTGTCTCTCTGCCTCCCCGCTTCTCACTTCAGAAAAAATACCAAAAAAATTAAAAATAAAAGCCTCTGAGGTAAATGAAAATGTGTAAATTTATAAGAATGCAAGTGAAAAAACTTTTTGTTTAAACATTTCTTAATGTTAACAATAAACAAAACTTTCAGACTCTTAAAAATAATAAATAAAAATAAATAAAAGCCACTGAGAGTAGGAGCTAAATATATCCATAGAGTAGTTGAACTGTTCAAGTAGTTCTTATGTAATTGTGGCATCAGTACAATAGGTTAAGATTATTAAGATAGACAACTTTTCTGGAGTATTACATTCTTGATTATATTAAAAGGAACAGTGGCCTTAACTAAATATGAATGTATAATTAGAACCAGTGGTGGGTTTCAAATAATTTAACAACGGTTCTCTGCTGGTTGTTTTAAGCATTAAAAAATGATATATCAAAAGGTAGTTTATTATTTCATTCATTTAATACTTAAATAAGAACAATAAAAGAGGTACACAAAACTAAATTATAAGAAAGTTTTAAAATACTAATAAAAATATTAAATAATACCTGACACACACAAAAAAACTGTTTTTTTAAGGTATTTCCATATTGCTCCTTGATTGGCATCCACACTTGCAATTTTCTTCACTTTTATCCACGCATCATCAACTGTGTGATTTATACTTAATCATCTTTTCACTGTAGGAGTAGGATCCCATTCCTTTAGAGGTAGGTCAATGAGACTAATAATAATTGTATTTAATATATTAGAAACAGGTGACTTCTCTTCTCTGAACATATTATGTTCATCTTTGAAAAAACCCCTTTCACTTCTGCTGGGTGGCTGGCCAGGTGCCCACCTTAGAAAGAACCCTGATTACAAGTGCCATTTTAACAACTGGTTTGCAGCATTCAACAAAAAATTAGGTATCAGTTCTGCCGAACTTGTACGAACGAGCTGAACCCCACCACTGATTAGTACCTTCTTTAAAATGTCTAGCAAAAGTGCAATTTAAACTCTTGGGTGACTCTTTTTGAGCAAAGGCAATGAATCCAAGAGTCAGGGTCAAAAATACTAACAGACCACAAATAGTAGGCATTCATCAAATAACAAACACTCTTCCCCTACAGGGTGGGGAGGACCATCAGTTACATGTCAGTAGGTATTTTAGTCATCAATCTCCTTAGCTTTTTCTTCAAATGTAGAAAACTATATCATAAAATTTAGGATAAAATTATTATAATTAATTTTATAAAACTGATTTGTGCTTATAATTTCTTTACTCCACAATAACTATATAGAGTATATATACTTTGGGGAAGTTAGAGAGAAAAAGAATGTGAGTATACAGTGCTGATTATGGGAGAGAGTTTATTCTTATATTATTATTTATTAATTATTTTATTATTTTCCATATGAACTGTAAACCTAATCCTGTATATTTATTTCAAGTAATGTCATTTGACTTACCCCTTGTACTTCAACCGCAACAAAATGAATATCCATTACTTAATATAAGTCAAACATAAGGAATTCATATTATTTTTTTATCAAAACATTATCCCTCTTGCTAGTATCATGTGTCTGGTCATTGGTTTCCCTAGTGGGTAATTTAATGTCTGACATGTAAAAAGTATTCAATAAATATTGTGTAATGGTTAAATATATATATATATATATATATATTGTATTGAATATTTGAAAGATGTTATTAAGCAAGTAGATCTTAAAAGTTCTCATCACAAGAAAAAAATTTTTAACTATGTAAGGTGAAGAATGTTCACTAGACTTATTATAGTGATCATTTTGCAATGTATACAATATCAAAGCATTATATCATACACCTGAAACTAAAATAAGATTATATGTCAATTATACCTCAATTTTAAAAATTCATGATTTTCTAGAACAATGATAATCACTGCATTTTTTTTTTTTGGTGATTTCTTCTGTCTGAAGGTTTGCTTTAAACATGCAATTTCAAGTATATTAATGGTTGTATATATGCCTTCTTTGTTGACTGCTTAGGTAACTGTGTGCCATCAATTTTATGGTGAAATTAACAACCTTGTATAGTGCTGGTGGGAATGTAAAGTGGTTGCAGCTTCTATAGAAAACAGTTAAACATAGAATTAACATATGACCCAACAATTCCACTCTTAGGTATATATGAATGAATAATGAATAAACAAAAGAACAGATAATGGGTAAACAAAAATGGTATATATATACAATTCAGCCACAAAAAAAGAATGAAATTTTATACATGCTACAACATGTACAAATTTTGAAAACATTCTAAGTGAAATTACAGACACAGAAAGACATATATCATATGATTATACAATGTATCTAGAATAGGCAAATTCATAGTAACAGAAAGTAGAATAGAAGTTACCAGGTGCTGGGAGGTGGGAAAAGGGGGGGAGAGATGGAAAGTTATTATTTAATGAGTACAGAGCTTATGTTGGAAATGTTTTAAAACTTTTGCGTATAGACAGTACATTATGAATGTATTTTAATACCACTGAATTGCATACTTAAAAATGGTTAAAATGATAAACATTATTTTATGTATATATTAACACAATTAAAAAAAAAGATTATCCCAAGTAACATGTCTACATAAACTCACAGATCAGACACATTTCTGTCAGACCAATCCTTCTAACCCTTCACAAGGAGACTCATTTCCATATATTTTCACATTTTCCTTGAGTAACCCTGGAGAACTTCTACTTCCTTCATGTCATTGTTTCCTCTCTCCCCACAACCTTTCCACTAGGCATCCAATAGAAAAATAAAAAATAAATAAAAAAACTCACCAGGGGAGAAAAAAATTCCTATCAGCAATATCTTTTTTATATTATTTTTTAATTGTTCAATTACAGTTTACATTCAATATTATTCTGTATTTCAGATATACAGCATAGTGATTAGAAAATCATAAATTCTACAGATTGGTCCCTCAGGGTTTCAAGTACCCACCTGGCCCCATACACAGTTATGATATTACTGACAATATTCTCTATGCTGTAATCTACATCTCTGTGACTATTCTGTAACTACTAATGTGTACATCTTAATTTCTTCCCCTCTGACAAATGTGCCTTTCTAACTGAAAAGTGAGGAGCCACTAATATAAATGAGAAGTTGACCATAGGCAGGTAAAGGATTCCAGAGATAAAAGCTCAATCTTAAAAAATGACAATAATTAAAATTACTCATCCCCAATGTAGAGCCAGTAGCTGCAGCCATCACAGCCACCAGGCACATACACATTCACATTAGACTCGGACAGACTGTAGAGAAACAGCGGAGCCAAAAACTGGTGGGCCATACCTTTATTCTAGCCTTGCACCCAGCCGGCGAGTAAACACAAACACACAGAGGGCTGCAAAACCCACTCATTCAGCGCTCACAAAGCTACTGACACATCCGGGTTTTCCTAGAATCAAAGGCCCCACTAGCTCAGTCCCCTCTGGTTCCCATCTCCTTCTCTCTGCAAAAACTCTGCACAAACTGGCTTCTCCTTCAGCACCCCGCCATCTTGGCTGCTTCTCTGCTAAAACCTGGCCTCTTTCCTCGTCATTTTTCCTTCTTCTTCTTCTTAAAACTTTTTGGCGCAGCAACCCCTCTTCTGGCACATATTAGCATAACAAAGCCCCTCCCCCAGCAGGAACGTAATTAGCACTATCACCTGGGCAGCATCCTTCATGTAGGCAGTGCCATTTTTAATAATAAAAATGAGCAAAATCAAATAACACAAATTTTAAAAAATTATTTGCCCAACACCCAAATAATTAAAAATAGCCATGACAAAGGAAAATGAAAAGAATCCATGGATTAGAAGACAAACACTTCATCTGCGGTATCTACTATATGCAACAGAAAAACAAAAGCAGTCATACTGTTCACTTCAGTATGATTCATTATCATGTGGTGTACTAATAAAAGTGTGAGAGCAACAGCATCTGCGCCTCCTACCAGTTATCTGATCTTGAGAGTTCAATAAGGGAGTTCCTATTGAAATCACAAAGCTGTCTTATGTAGAATAAAAATGTTGGTATGAAAGCATTTTGTAACCTGTGAATTGATTAAGTAATGCCAAATTTTAGACTATACTATTCTAAATTCGTTTTCTCACTACATAAGTACTAACAGAATGAATTATTAATTTTGTGCAAATGTACTTTAAAGAATTAATGTGCTTTGATGTTCTTTGAAGAAAATTTTCATCTATCACAGGGTAATAATATAATTCTCATTTTTCTTGGGGATTATAAATCAAACATTTAAAAAGCTCTAATGTGATTTTCAAAATTGGTCCCTCCTCTTTGGAGACTTAAGAAAAAAAAATCCCTTTTGATATATACCATCTTTGCTCAAATTTGAACATACATGATTATCTTGCAAAGTAATCTGTAAATCAGCTTTCCACATATATTATGAATGAACTACTTCAAAAAATAAATATATTTTCTGTACTAAGAGAAAAGAACAAATTAATTTCTCTTGAAAATCGATACTTCTGAAATGCACAAAAAATTAAATTTGCAGATTATCTAAGTTTTTTACCCTAAAAATCATTGTTGGGCAGATAAAATATATTATGCTCACTTCGTTAAAGATGAAGCTGCCCACGTGAAAGCCCGTTGCCCAGGTGATTGCTTAGGATGGGCGTGGTTATGTTAATGTGTGTTGGGGAGGGCTTTCCTGCAAAAAGGTTTTAAAAGGAAGAGGGATCACATTGTTCCGAAAGAACAGTGATTACGTTCTAGGAGAAGCTCATGCTGTAGGAAAGCAGAGAAAGGCCACGTGAAGGAGGCCAGGAGAAGCAGTCAAGATGGCAGAGTGCTGAAAGAGAAGCCAGAGTTAGTGCAGAGTTTGTGCAGAGATAAGGAAATGGGAAACAGCGGAGAATGAGGCTAGTGAGCTAGAAACCTTTGATTCTAGGAAACTCGGATAAGTCAGTAGCTTTGTGAGCACTTGTTGGGCAAATAAAATATATTATGCTCACTTTGTTAAAGATGGCACTGCCAACATGGAAGCCGCTCGCTCAGGTGATATTAATGTGTGTTGGGGGCGGGCTGTGGGCAGGCAGGATCCTTGTAGCCTGGGGCTTGGTTTTAGGACTAAGCCTTTCCCACCCTTTTTAATGTGGCGTGGTGCAATCCCATTATGCCCCAGATAAGTGACTTTGTATCAAACTTCCCTATTTTGTATATTGGATTAAAGGTTTGGATTTCTGCACTATAAAATGGGGGCAGAACGGGAGCTTGCTCTCTTGGTCCCTGAGATTAATACTAGAGGAGAGAGCAGAGAAAGGCCACATGGAGGAGGCCAGGAGAAGCAGCCAAGATGGCGGAGTGTTGAGTGAGAAGCCAGTTTATGCAGAGTTTGTGCAGGGAGAAGGAAGGAGATGGGGAACAGAGGAGAATAAATCTGGTGAGCTAGAAACCTTTGATTCTAGGAAACTCGGATACGTCAGTAGCTTCATGAGCACTGAATGTGAGTGGGTTTTGGAGCCCAGTATTTGTTTTTACTTGCCCACTGGGTGCAAGCTAGGATTAAACATGATGGCCCACCAGTTTTTGGCTCTGTTACTTCTTTACTGACTGTGCGAATCCAATGTGAACTTGCATGGGCCAGGCGGCTATAATGGTGGTCGTGGCTACTGGCCACACAGCACTGAATGAGTGGGTTTTGGAGCCCAGTGTGTGTTTTTACTTGCCCACTGGGTGCAAGCTAGGATTAAAGCTAATGGCCCACCAGTTCTTGGCTCCATTCCGTTGTTCCTTTAACGACTGTCCGAATCCTATGAGAACCTGCATGTAAATGGCCACGATGGTGGCTACTGGCTTTATAATCATCATCAATACCTAGTTGAGTTTAAACTTACCAAAAGTTTGTGTTCTAATTCTAAATGTTGACATCAATTCAACAATTTTAATTATTCTAAACTGCCATGGGAATTACCCATTTTCATGCTTACCTACCAAACTTGTGGACTGATTTATTCTCCTGCTCAGACAGACTAGCCACAATGATGTACATGACACCCAGATCAGAAACATATGCCTACAAGGGGCAGGGACTTAATCAAAGATGGATTATGCAGGAATGACTGGGAGTGATGGTGATCTGGAGATATCATGCCCAGTCTAAGTTTATAGCCAATACGCAGCTGAGCCAACTACTGCTCAGGAAGATGAGCCCCAAGCTCCTGGATATTCCCATTCTCACAGTAGCTGGAAATCTGGCTTTAAAAAACAAAACAAAACAAAACAAAAACCTTGATTTTTAACTGTTAGCAACTAATTTAAAAACTGAAAAAAAAAACCCAGCAGTTCAAATCATCTGTGGGCTGCCTGTTTATGGTTTCTGCCCTTTCCTTATTTTTTTTTTAAATGAATGCATTAAAAACATACTTTGGCTGTAGTACTCCAGCCCTCTGGGAACTATGGGTGTTGCGTGGAAAAAACCTATTCAAGACACAAACTTTTGTCAAGAGGAAGAGAGAGGGGGCCTGCCAAGGGAGGCAAAGAGAGACCTCCTGAATCTCCTTCTCCTTCAGCTTTTATTATCAGAAGCAGAACAGAGGGAACAGGATTATAAGGGAGGGAGATCAGGTGACAAGGGGAAGAATGATTAATGGCCATTTTGCTGACATGGAGAAAGGGCTAATTTAATCAGAACATTCTTTTCTTTTGCTAGTTAACAAGCACAAAGGAAAGGGCAATCCAGAACCTCTAGGCTAATTTTCTAAGGCCCTTTGACATGCATTCCTTTCTGTCTGCACAAAGGTCACCGACTCACACTTTCTTGGTGTTTGCATCCAAGAGACATTCACTCAGGGCTTTTAACTAAAGTTCCCCAATCCAAGTCATAGAGCAGGGGTCCCCAAACTATGGCCCAGGGCCGAATGCGGCCTCCTGAGGCCATTTATCGGGCCCCTCCGCACTTCCGGAAGGAACACCTCTTTCATTGGTGGTCAGTGAGAGAAGCATAGTTCCCATTGAAATACTGGTCAGTTTATTGATTTAAATTTACCTGTTCTTTATTTTAAATATTGTATTTGTTCCCGTTTTGTTTTTTTTTGTTTTTTTTTTTTTTTACTTTAAAATAAAATATGTGCAGTGTGCATAGGGATTTGGTCATAGTTTTTTTTTATAGTCCAGCCCTCCAACGGTCTGAGGGACAGTGAACCGGCCCCTTGTGTAAAAAGTTTGGGGAACCCTGTCATAGAGGGTTCAATGTTAAATGGGTGATTCCCTACATTTGGCCAGTTGGCTCAGCAGTAGAGTGATGGCCCACTGTGTGGAAGTCCAGAGTTCAATTCCTGGTCAAGGCACACAGAAGAGACCATCTGCTTCTCTACCCCTTCCCCTTATCTTTCTCTCTCACTCTCTCTTCTCTACCTGCAGCCATTGCTTGAATGGTTCAAGCAAGTTGGCCCTGGATGCTGAGTATGGCTGGGTGGCCTCTGACTCAGGCCCTAAAACAGCTCAGTTGCTGAGCACAGGTGCAGCATCCCCAAATGGGCAGAGCATCGCCCCACAGCTTGTGTAAGGCCAGGAGCCACGGCCAGGGCCACCATCACAGCAGCTGGCTCACGCAGGTTCACATTGGATTCAGACAGTCGGTAAAGAAACAACGGAGCCAATAACTGATGGGCTGTCATCTTTAATTCTAGCTTGCACCCGGCGGGCAAGTAAAAACACACACTGGGCTCCAAAACCCACTCACATTCAGTGCTCACAAAGCTACTGACTTATCCGAGTTTCCTAGAATCAAAGGTTTCTAGCTCACCAGACTTATTCACCTCTGTTCCCCATCTCCTTCCTTCTCCCTGCACAAACTGCACTAACTGGCTTCTCACTCAACACTCCGCCATCTTGGCTGCTTCTCCTGGCCTACTCCACGTGGCCTCCTGCTCTCTGCTCTGCTCTCTCCTCTAATGATAATCTCAGGAACCAAGAGGGCAAGCTCCCATTCTGCCCCTATTTTATAGTGTAGAAATCCAAACCTTCAATCCAATATACAAAATAGGGAAGTCTCTAATACAGTCATTTCTCTGAGGCATGACTGGATTGTACCGCCACACATCAAAAAGGGTGGGAAAGGCTTAATCCCAAAACTAAGCCCCAGGCTACAACAATCCTGCCTGCCCCCAACACACATTAATATCACTTGGGCAATGGCCGCCACGTGGGCAGCATCATCTTTAATAAAGTGAGCATAATACATTTTATCTGCCCAACAGCTTGCCAGGTGGATCCTGGTCAGGGATCACACAGGAGTCTATTTCTCTGCCTCCCTGCCTCTCACTTAAAAAAAAAAAAAAAGTACTTTGGCACCACATAGAAACTAACACTTATTGAAGCAATCATGAGGTCAGGTCCTTTAAATTTTCAACGTATTTTATTTATTTATATATTTATTTTTATTGAATGTATTGGGGTGACACTGGTTAACAAAATTAGACACGTTTCACAATTGGGGGAACAGATTCTCTGAATAACTTACTGAAGTGAGAAATTCTGGTATTTGACTTAAGAAGACAAGAACTCAGAATTTGGAGGAGTCAAGTGTAGTGTACAGAAGAGGGAACATTATAACTGGCTAGTGTAAGTCACTAATACCTGTTAACTTTCCCCTGTGAAAGATTAACTACTGTGGGTCAAATAAGTTTGCAAATATGATATTTATGTTTGGTCGCTTATGCTTTGCATTGGATGTGGGGGACAGGCTGTAAGCAGGCAGGGTCCTTATAGCCTAAGGCTTAGTTTTAAGACTAAGCTTTTCCCCACACCCTTGACATGATAGGGGGTGGTGCACTCTTATGAGGAATCCCATTATGCCTCAGATAAGTGACTTTGTATTAGAGACTTCCTTGTTTGTATATTGGATTAAAGGTTTTGAATCTATACTATAAAATGGGGCAGAGGAGTTCATGCTGTAGGAGAGCAGAGAAAGGCCACGTGGAGGAGAGCAGAAGCAGCCAAAATGGCAGAGTGCTGGAGAAGAAGCCAGTTTGTGCAGAGTTTATGCAGAGAGAAGGAGATGAGGAACAGAGGTCAATAAGGCTGGTGAGCTAGAAACCTTTGATTCTAGGAAACTCGGGTAAGTTGGTGGCTTTGGGAGCCCTGAATGGAAAGAGAAGTGTTTTCTCACTGTGTGTATTTCTTGTCTGCCGGGTGCAAGCTAGGATTAAAAAGCTAATGGCCCATGTAAAGCCAGAAGCCACAGCCAGGGCCACCATCAGAGCAGCCCCGGCCTATGCAGGTTCGCATTTGGATTCGGGACAGTCGGTAGAGAAACAAGTGGAGCCACAAACTGTGGGCCATCGTCTTTAATCCTAGCTTGCACCCGGCGGGCAAGTAAAAATACACACTGGGCTCCAAAAGCCACTCACATTCAGTGCTCACAAAGCCACTGACTTTTCCGAGTTTCCTAGAATCAAAGGTTTCTAGCTCACCAGCCTTATTCTCCTCAGTTCCCCATCTCCTTCCTTATTCCAGATACAAACTCTGCACAAACTGGCATCTCACTCAGCACTCCGCCATCTTGGCTGCTTCTCCTGGCCTCCTCCACGTGGCCTTTCTCTGCTCTCTGCTCTGCTCTCTCATGCTAATCATCCCAGGAACCAAGAGCGGGCAAGCCCCCGTTCTGCCCCTATTTTATAGTGTAGCTTCACAACCTCTAATCCAATATACAAAATAGGGAAGTCTCTAATACAAAGTCACTTCTCTGAGGCATGATTGGATTGTACCACCCCTCATCAAAAAGGGTGGGAAAGGCTTAATCCCAAAAACCAAGCCCCAGGCTACAATGATCCTGCCTGCCCCCAACACACATTAATATCACCTGGGCGACGGCATCTTTAACAAAGTGAGCATAATACATTTTATCTGCCCAACAGCCCACCAGTTCTTGGCTCCATTGTTTCATTACCGTCTGTCTGAATCAAATGAGAACCTGCATGGGCCAGGTGGCTGTAATGGTGGCCGTGGCTACTGGCTTTACAACTACTTAGAGAAATTTATTAACTTCATTAGTCCATTCAAGAGAAAATTCATGGCAAGAAGTGATAGATGAAGGAGAGATTTCTGATCAATTAGCAATAGTTACAATAACTCCACCAGTCTAATGTAGTCTCTGTTGGTCAAATATGTTTGTAAATATGATATATATGTTTGCTCACTTGTGATTTATATTGGATGTGGGGGACAGGCTATAAGCACGCTGGGTCATTGTAGCCTAGGGTTTAGATTTAAGACTAAGCTTTTCCCCACACCCTTGACTGATTGTATGATCTGGGTGGTGCACTCAGATCCAATTATGCCTTGGATAAGTGACTTTGTATCAGAGACTTCCTTGTTTGTATATTGGATTAAGGGTTTCTGGTTTTCTACTCTATAAAGTGGGACAGACCAGGAGCTGGCTCATACAGTTCCTGCTATCACGATTGCAGGGGCTTCCCTGATCCCTTGCCCTTCATGGGAAAAGCTGGTTTTCTGCTTTTCCCTTGTCTTCTTTTGTGGTTTGACCTATTTGTGGAAACACCAATAAATAGGATGGCCCACCATCCTCCGACTCCGCCATTTCTGCCCAAATCCAATGGGAACCTGCATGTGAATGGCCATGATGGCCTTTTACAGTCTCCAAACCACTCTTTTTACTGTTTAGTCTAATTTGCCTGCATTCTTCTTAAACACCCACAGTCTTCCTTCCTTCCCTCTCTCATGATTTCATCCTAATCACTTTTGTCTCCAGAATATCCAAGCCTTAAAGAATAAGTGTAAAGCCAGTAGCCAAAGCCACCATCACAGCCACCTGGCCCATGCAGGTTCGCATTTAATTCGGATAGACAGTAATGAAACAACGGAGCCAAGAAACTGGTGGGCCATTAGCTTTTAATCCTAGCTTGCACCTGGCGGGCAAAAAATATACACAGTGGGAAAACACTTCCCTTTCCTTTCAGGACTCCCAAAGCCACTGACTTATCTGAGTTTCCTAGAATCAAAGGTTTCTACCTCACCAGCCTTATTCACCTCCATTGGGCAGATAAAATATATTATGCTCACTTTGTTAAAGACGGCACTGCCCACATGGAAGCCCGTTGCCCAGGTGATAGTATTGGTTACCCTTCTTGCTTGAAATGGGCATGATTATATTAATGTATGTTGGGGGTGGGCTGTGGGCAGGCAGGATCCTTGTAGCCTGGGGCTTGGTTTTAGGACTAAGCTTTTCCCACCCTTTTTGATGTGAGGTGGTACAATCCTATCATGCCTCAGATAAGTGACTCTGTATTAGAGACTTCCCTGTTTTGTATATTGGATTAAAGACTTTGATTTCTGCACTATAAAGTGGGGCAGACTGGGTGAAGGCAGACTGGGAGCTTGCTCTCTCGGTTCCTGAGATTAGCATTAGAGCAGAGAACAGGTTGGAGAGCAGAGAAAGGCCACGTGGAGAAGGCCAGGAGAAGCAGCCAAGATGGTGGAGTGCTGAGTGAGAAGTCAGTTTGTACAGGGAGAAGGAAGGAGATGGGGAACAGAGGTGAATAAGTCTGGTGAGCTAGAAATCTTTGATTCTAGGAAACTCAGATAAGTCAGTAGCTTTGTGAGCACTGAATGAGTGGGTTTTGGAGCCCAGTGTGTGTTTTTACTTGCCCACTGGGTGCAAACTAGGATTAAAGATGATGGCCCACCAGTTCTTGGCTCCGCTGTTTCTTTAATGACTGTCCGAATCCAATGCGAACCTGCATGGGCCAGGCTGATGTGATGGTGGCCGTGGATACTGACTTTACAAACTCTGTTTCCCATCTCCTTCTCTCTGCACAAACTGGCTTCTCCTTCATCACTCCGCCTTCTTGGCTGCTTCTCCTCTCCTCCACATGGCCTTTCTCTGCTCTCCTACAGCATGGGCTCTCTGCCCCCTTTTTATAGTGTAAAAATCAAAACCTTTAATCCAATATACAAACAAGGAAGTCTCTGATACAAAGTCACTTAGGGTGGGAAAGGCTTACTCTTAAAACTAAGCCTTAGTCTGTAACGACCCTGCCTGCTTACATAGTCTGTCCCCCACACACCCAATGCAAACTATAGTGAGAAAACATATATATCATATTTACAAACTTATTTGACCAACAATAAGGGAAAGGTAAGAAGTGGAATAAAGGACCTAGATGTTTAAAAACTTAAAATTAGAAAATCAGTAAGTTCTGGAGATCTAATGCACAGCAGGTTATTATAGTCAATATCCGTATATTTCTAAATTACACAGAGTCTAGATCTTACATTTCACCTCAACAAAAAGAATTCATAATTATGGGAAGATAGACTAACACTACCTGTGTTATCTATATTGCAAAATATAAATGCATCAAGTCAACATTATAAACCTAAACTTACATAATGTTGTACTTCCAATTATATGTCACTGCTTTAAAAGATGAGCTAGAGAACACTAAAGTTCAGGCAACTGGTTATTAAGCTTGAAGTAAACTGCTGGGCAAAATGAGTTTGTAAAATTTGTATATTTTTGAGTTTGCTCACTTTTAGTGTTAAAAAATGGTGCTGGGTAGCACCACGTATGTGATCTGTGAAACTGAAAATTACCTTCCTGCTTGGAAAGGGCCATTGTCTTGCTAATGTTTGCTGGAGGAGAGGTTTTCCCACCAAAAAAGTTTGAAAAGGAGAGGAGAAGAGAGAGAGAGGCCATTTTTGCAGAGTGAGAGCTCAGAGAAGGCAGAGTGCTGAAGAGAGAGAAGCCAAGATGGCAGGGAGAGAGAGAAGCCCGTTTTGCAGAGAGTAAGAAACCATGTTGGCAGATGGGGAACCAGAGGTGAGGGCTTTGGGACTGGTGAGGCCTTTGATTCTAGGAAGAACCGGAGAAGACTGTCCTGGTTGTAGACCAGAGAATGTGTCAGTAGCTTTGTGAGCTCTGAGAGAAAAGGAACTGTTTTCCCTGTGTGTTTGTTCGACGGCCAGTATAAGACTTGAATTAAGGAATGGTCCACCATTTTTGGCCCCACTATTTCTTTACTATCTGCCTGAATTCAATGAGAACCTGCATGTGGATGGTGACGACAGCCGTGACTATTGGCCGTACATAAACATACTTCAGCTTCAAGAGGATAAAAATCAGAGCTACTCTTGTAGGCTTAGTGGCTCCACTTCAACTGGTGACTACAACTACTTGCAAAATAAAGCCTAAGTTTTCTTCAGCAAGCGTAAGTGTGGAGCAATGGTCAAGTGCTTGCATGAGCTGGGGAACCAAATGTGCTGGAGCTGGAGACCAATTCTGCTACTTACTTGTTACCTTGACCCTCATCATTTAATAATATCAGCTCTAGAATAAAGTTACAAGGAATATCGTACATTAAAATACCTAGACCTGACAGGTCAGCTGCAGATGATCCGTGCTCAATAAATGGGTACTAAATACATTGGTGTGTTCATTATAATCCGTATAATTTTGTACTTTAAGTAGAAAAACACTGGAGAGAAAAATGTCTGTCTCAAGGTCTAGCTGTGTCAGTTTGTCTGTGTGCTCTCCTTCCTGTTTCCCTCCCTCAGACAGATTTAAAATATATATCTGGTCTTTAGACATTATTCCCATTATTCTTATTACCAGTAATTTGCAAGTGCTTCTGCCTTTTGTCCTCAGGCTCTTAGCAATAGCCACAGAATATAAAAGTATACTTAAGATGACTAGCTACTTTACTGGAACGAGGCCCTAACTCTTCCTACTTAAGCCTTTCACCACTGTTATCACCTTCCAGATGACATTTTAAATAAATAGAGAATAAATTAATAGCTAACATCCATAGAAGTAAAACTTATCACCCCCTCCCCGATCACATATAAAAATACTTTAGTGGCTGATATGTTGGGTTCTAGTGCATTAGGCTCAAACCACTCAGCAAAGCTTATCTGGCCCCTTCCAGTGTAACAACCAACCTGTGCAGCCTCCTCTCTCACCTCAATTCCTCCAACCTCTCCAAGTACATTATACTCTAAACACTGCACTCTGTACGTGCTGTTCCTTCCACTAAACACACCTTTTCATAAAAGCTGTATCTTGCAGTAACAAAATTAACTTGAGATCTTTTAAAGAATATTCATTCATGTTTAATACAGTTGTATTTCTAAAGAGCATGTTCTGCTGAGAAGTTAAATTGACTTTGAACTTCCTGAACAAAATCATATTTTCGAACTACCCAGGCTGTGACAATTATAATAATATGTTTAGAGAAATGAGTATTGTTTTAAATAAATGGCCAAATAATTGTGACTTACTAATCACTCAAATCTAAGGTACTTTTTAATTTTTAAAATTATTATACATAAATATAAAGGTCACTCAGGAGACTTATAAAACCCTAACAGTCTAATGAAATAAAATATAAAGAGTCATCAATTAGATTGTATTTTATTGATATTCACCTAATTTTTTAAAAAATTTTCTTTATTAATTTTTAAGGGGAAGAAGGAGGAGGAGACAATCAATTAATTCCCACATGTGCCCTGACTGGGAATAGAACTAGCAACTTCTGTGCTTCAGGACAATGCTCTAACCAACCAAGCCATGCAGCCAGGAAAACTATCACCTAATTTTATTGATAACATCAATTAGTTTATATTTTATTGATAGTAACTAATAGAAGATATTTCTAGAATTGTATTCTAACCAATTAAAACAAAGAAAATGCACAGCATGCCAATAGGGAGAAGAGCTTTTAAAAGGTAGAAAATTTTAGTAGGAAAAGCAAAGTGCAGAAATGTTGGCACACATCATAACCCTAAAATATCAACTAAGTGTAACAGAAAACAAGATAAACCCCAGCAAGTCATTTTTATTTTTTAAAAAGCAGATCAGGTTAGGGGGTATGGAAAGATAAAAATACAGAAGAAAGGATTTTTAGGACATGAAAATACTCTGTATGATACTACAATGGTACGTATATATTATTAGAAATTTGGTCACACTTAAAATATGCACAACACCAAGAGTTCACCTGAATGTAAACCATGAATTTTGAGTGATAAAAATGTATCATTGTACGTCATCGGCTGTGATAAATGTGCCACTCTGGTAGGAAATGTTGATAATGAAGAAACTATGCTTGGGTAGGAGCAAAGCCTATATGAGAAATCTCTGTAACTCGCACTTCCATTTTGCTGTAAATCTAAAACTGCTCTAAAAAATAAAGTCTATTAAAAGAGAAAAGCAGATCATAAAAATTATAAATCATTGCTAAACATAGGAGACTAATTTTTTTAAGGTTTACTCCGCACTTATAATTAGCAGTTTTAAATAGACTAAAAACGGCATGATAAAGCTAGCATGATAGCCTAGCCCTGGATTTATATATGAAACACTTTTCTTTCAGAATTTTTAAGTATTATCTCTAAATACTGTTAGAAAACTTGTTTCAATAAATCGTATTCAACACTCCTTCTGTTCATAGACTGTATACAGTCCCTTCTTTGACACGAAGTATTAATCATCCTCAAAAGTTTATTGACTGTCTATTATACATAGTACACTTAGAAAATATAACAAGTTCCTTACATTCAAGATTCCTTCTCTGAGGTCTTACATTCCAGCCCTGGGAAAAGGTCAAAATGTCCAAAGTAGAAAACTCCAAGTCCTCAAGTGGCACAGACCTTCCATCAGTCTGTCCTGTTCCCCTCCTGGTAACACTTTCCTCCTGTCTGGATTCTCCTCCTTTCAAAGTTCAACATAAGTGTTCTCTCCTGAAAAATCTTCCCTGACACCTTCTTGCTATTTTCTATCACAGCAACTCTTTCCTTCATTGCAGGGGTTTTTCTTAAACCATAATTAACTATTTCATTTCTTGTTTACTGGTTTATAATCTGTATCCACTAACAACCTGAATAAACACTGCATATGGACACAGATGCCACTGTATTACAATTGATTAGCAAAGCACTCATTAAATACTGGTTAAAGGAAGGCATAGGTCTGGTATTCAGGAGAAAGGTATGGGCCAGAGCAGCAATTTTCAACCAGCGTGCCACCAGAATTTTTAAAACATGCGATATCTCACATTTTGTCAAATGAAAAAAATGACAACAGCCAATACAATTGCCATCTGGTATAAATCAGTGAAAATTATACCTATTTTTTTATCAGATCAGTAAAAAATATATTTTTTGGTATGCCACAGAATTTTAGTAATTAGTTTGTGTGTGCCATGAGATGTAAAAGGTTAAACACTGGTAGGCTAGAGATATTGGTAATAACTTACTCATGGAAACTGGTTGGATCACTTGTATGAAGTGCGTGGAGTTAGAAGAGAAGAGAATCTAGGATCAAGACATGAAGAAGCCCAACATTTACAGTTTGAGTAGAACAGGCAAAGAAGACAAGGGAAGAGAAGTCAGATAAATCAAACAGAAGCCAAAGAAAGAGTGTTTCAAGAAGTGAGTATTCAACTACAAAATGTTGCCAAGAGATCTGGTAAAAAGTGAACAGAAAAGGATCCATTGGGTTTCATATCATGGAGATTACCGGTGACTTTAGCAAGAATCATTGCACAACAGTGTAGGATCTGATGACAAACTGTAGTGATGCGGAGGAGTGGAAGCAGAGGTACTAATGGTTATAACTGTGAAGGGCAACAGTGAGACAGGTGATAGATGGAGACCTTCAGTAACCAAAGAATCCTGAACACCCAGGAAATAAAGAAAACAGTACATCTGAATAGCAAAAAAATTCAAACAAGCAGGGAAAGCAGCCCTTCAATCCTTTAGTGCACCAGCACAATGGGGTAATCCTGAAAAGTAAACAATCCACACATTGCGAGCATTCAATAACCTTAGCGGCTAGTGGCCTTGCCTGCTTAATAAATCGTCTCTTCATTAGACCTTAAGTGTCCCAAGAAGGGTAGAGACCTTGTCTGTTTAATCCATACCTGCATTCCCCGGACCGACCTCTGAATACAATCTTAACTACTGTCATAGCCATTTGGATTGTCTCTATCTTCTCATTCACTTTGGCGTTTTCGTGAGATAACTGTCACTTATGCAAACAAGTGTGAACTATTACAAGCACTACTGTTATTCAACCTTGCTTCCCCATCAGACCCTTAAGTTTCTTGACAGCCGAACTTAGGTCTGTGATTCACATGACACGCTGAGTCTTGCAGGAAGTGAGGCTAAATAATAACGAACCTAAATAGCCGGCTTCTTCCTAAAAAGCTGTGACAAGTATTTCACAGTGATTACAAGGTCAGCAATCCGACCCGCCACCCCAGGAGCTGAGACGCCAGAGCCAGTGCTCCTCGGGGCCGGGTCGCCGCAGCCTCCTCCAAAAGCCGACCGGCCCCAGTCCCCGCGCTCCGCCCCGCGGTCACCTGCAGCGGCTGCACTCGGGCCTCCGCTCAGCCGGCTCCACCGGCAGCTCCCACAGCCCGTCGGCACTGGCGCCGTCCGCCTCCTCGCCCGGGTCCGCCGCCGCGGGCGCTCTGCCGCTTTCCCGCTGCTCCCACTCGTCCAGCGTCTGAGACCTCCAGGCCTCCGGCCGAGCGACTGGGCACCTGGACGTTCGCGCCTTTCCCTGCGGCTCCATGGCCGGCGCTAAGACCTCGAGGCCACACTGAGGCCCCGCTGCCGCCTGAGGGCGCCACACGCTGGAGAAAACGGCTCGCGCTGCATGGCAACACGCAAGTACGCATGGCAGGTAGGGGGGGGGGGCGGGTTTCCAAGGTTTAGGTTCGAGGTCCCACCCCGCAGCGGAGAAGGAAAGAGCCCATTGGCCAATGGCCGAAGTCCATGACCTCTAGACCCAGAGCAAGATTAGGGTGTGTGGATTGTCCTGCGGAGAAAGTGAGATGAGGTTAGCGTTGCCTGGGGCAGGTAAGGGAATCCACTCTGAATACACAACAGGTAGCAAACCCAAATAAACTTTCCTTAATTTCACTTCTTTAAAAGTGAAAATATGAGGGAATTCTGCATTTTCCGCCTTAGCATGGCACCTTATGAATTAGCTGGTGAGCGTACACTGTACTGACTGAAAACTGGATTCACGCTGGTCTGTTTCATGCGAATTTCTTGCTCTAGAAGGACAGAGACCTGTTTCCTGTAGCTTGTACTGCGTGGTATTTCTCCCAACATCAAGCATACTGTTTTCCAGTAGTCATCAAATATTGGTTAAATGAGGTTTTACATTTTCTGAGACACTTAAGATCAGGAGGCAATAGGAAGGCTGGTATTTTATGGATGAGGGGGGAAAAAAAGACATAGAAAGAGAAGAATTTTACCCAAGTTTTTAAAGCTCCTGGGTAACAGCAGTATAGCCCGCAGTTTTTTAAAAGCGAAAATGAAGCCCATCTTAGAATGAAAGCAGAAACTCTACTTGCCCCAAATGGTTGCTGCTTCTTTTCATCTATTAGTACTTTGTTAGTCCTACCAATAAAGTAGTTTACCACTAACAGTATTTGTATTTCTTAAAGTGTTTATTTCATATTAGGTTTTCAGTTATCTTAGAGTCAAGTTTGTGAACAGAGTACAGACAGTGCTTGCTTTCAACTGTCTTTCATTCTCCCCCCTTCACACACACACACACACACACACACACACACACACCCGCCCCACAAACAGCCACCATCATTTCTTCTGGACAACTGTAAGGGAAGGTTAGGAGAAGGCTGAAACATCCACAGGTAATGAATGTAAGATGTGAGAAAGAACTGGCACTCATGCCAACTGGAATTGGGAGATAGTCAAACCCAGAGATTATAGAAAGGGAGATGACTCCAAAAATAAAGAAATCTTCGCTGCAGGTTTAGGTTGGAGAACTAACACTTCAGCTCCCATAATTAGATTCTCATGTGACATTTAAACTCTTGTTTCTAGTTTCAAGATGTGAAATGTTCTCTTAAGCCATTTATGGCCCCTCTGGAATCCCAACTCTGAGGTAAATGAAGGCAGATGAATCCTGAGAAGCCTGTTTATACTTAACTTTAACAACCCTTTGTCAAATTACTGGCTCTAACCTTGGAAGTATTCAAAATCCAACCATTTATCATTTTTACTTCTGCCCTAGTTCAAGCCCACCATCTTTGCCTAAGATTTTATCATAGGCACATAAGGGATCCCCCTGCGCCATCCATGTTGCTGTATAACCTATTTTACCAGATGTTGACCAGAATCAGAGAGGAATACAGCCAAAATTTGAAGAAAAAGAAAAAGATTCAGCTTCCTCCAAAAAAGCAAGAAATTCACCTAATATCTAGGTTTATGAACCCTGAGCTGGAAAGCCTAGGAAAATCTATTTCCTGCCCAGCCAACTGCCACTTTATTAATGTAACCAGCCTGGGACAGACCCAGGTAACAGAATGAAAACCATCAATGATATAACATCTAGGAAATGCCAAGATACGAAGAAGAAAAGAACTTGTATAAGATCAGTTCATTCTTCAGAACATATATCCTTTCAACACAATTCTTAATGCTTTATTACATGGCTCATTTAGTTATTCTTTGTATGCAGGTTTCTGCTAACATGATTTTCAATTTTTATGAAGTAATGTCACTCATGTGTATGTTTGGTTGCAAATTTAATATAGCATTTTCAAGACTTACACAGTTGTCTGCTCTTCTGGTATAACTACATTACTGTGAAACAAAACTGAGCCCTATCCCAATTCCTAACGCCCATATAATGAAATGGTTATGTTTAAAATAAATTTTAGTTTACTTTTCAAAAAACTTGTATAAGATGAGTTCATACTTCAGAACATATATCCTTTCAACACAATTCTTATTGCTTTATTACACAACTCATTTACTTATTTTTTTATGCGGGTTTCTGCTAACATGAGTTTCTAGTTATATGAGATAGTGTCACTTATGTGTATTTTTGGTTGTAAATTTATTGTAGTATTTACAAAACTTACACAGTTGTCTGCCCTTCAAGTACAGCAGCATTAGGAATTGAAATAGGACTCAGTTTTGTTACACAGTAATGTACCTATACTGTGTGTGCTTAGCCTCTCAAACTGAATGAAATGGTTATGTTTAAAATAACTGTTTGTTTACTTCTCGAGAGAACTTGTAAAAATCAGTACATACTTCTGAAGATATATTATTTCAACACAATTCTTAATGCTTTATTGCACGGCTCATTTAGTTATTCTTTGTATGTGGTTTCTCCTAAGATGAGTTACAAGTTTTCAGAGATAGTGTCACTCATATGTATGTTTGGTTGAAAATTTACTGTAGTATTTTCAAGACTTACACAGTTGTCTGCTCTTCAGTTAAAGCAGCGTTTGTAATTGGGATAGGGCTCATTTTTGTTACACAGAATTGTACATATACCATTTGTGCTTAGCATCTCAAACTGAATGAAATGGTTATGTTTAAAGTAACTTAGTTTACTTCTCGAAAGAACTTGTATAAGATAAGTTCATACTTCAGAACATATATCCTTTAAACACAATCCTTAATGCTTTATTACACGGCTCATTTAGATATTCTTTGTATGCGGGTTTCTGCTAACATGAGTTTCAAATTATCTGAGGTAGTTTCACTCATCTGTATGTTTGGTTGCAAATTCACTGTAATATTTACAAGACTTACAGAGTTTTCTGCTCTTCAGGTAAAGCAGTTTTAGGAATTGAAATAGGTCTCAATTTTGTTACAAAGTAATATACCTATACCTGTGTGCTTAACCTCTCAAACTGAAAGAAATGGTTATTTTAAAAATAACTGTTAGTTTACTTCTCAAAAGAAATTGTAAAAATCAGTACATACTTCTGAAGATATATTCTTTCAACATTCTTAATGCTTTATTACACGGCTCATTTAGTTATTCTTTGTATGGGTGTTTCTTCTAAGATGAGTTACAAGTTTTCTGAAATAGTGTCACTCATGTCTATATCTGGTTGCATTCCTGTAGTATTTATTTACAAGACTTACACATCTGTCTGCTCTTCAGGTAAAGCAGGGTTAGGAATTGAAATAGGACTCAATTTTGTTACCTATTAAAGGTATAGTAATGTACCTATTCCAAGTGTCCTTAGCCTCTCAAACTGGATGAAATGGTTATGTTTAAAATAACTGTTAGTTTACTTCTTGAAAGAACTTGTATAAGATCAGTTCATACTTCAGAACATACATCCTTTCTTCTCAATTCTTATTGCTTTATTACATAGCTCATTTAGTTATTCTTTGTATGTGGGTTTCTGTTAAGATAAGTTTCATGTTTTCTGAGATAGTTTCACTCATGTGTATGTTTGGTTGCAAATTTACTGTTGTTTTTACAAGATTTACACTGGTGTCTGCTCCTCAGGAGAAGCAGCATTTGGAATTGGGTTAGGACTCTGTTTTTATACACAGTAATGTATCTTCACCATGTGTGCTTAGACTCTCAATGTGAATGAAATTGTTATGTTTCAAATAAATGTTTGTTTACTTCTCGTGAAACCTTCTAAATGATCTGTTCATTCATCTGAAAATATATTCTTTCAGCACAATTATAATGCTTAATTACAAGGCAGATTTAGTTTTTTGTTGTATGCTGCTTTCTGCTAACATGACTTTCAAGTTTTTAGAGATAGTGTAACTCGTGTACGTTTGGTTGCAAATTCACTGTAGTATTTTCTAGACTTACACAGCTGTCTGCTCTTCAGGTAAAGCAGGGTTAAGAATTTTAATAGGACTCAGTTTTGTTACACAGTAATGTACCTGTACCATGTGTGCTTAATCTCTCAAACTGAATGAAATGGTTATGTTTAAAATAACTGTTAGTTTACTACTTGAAAGAACTTGTATAAGATCAGTTCATACTTCAGAACATATATCCTTTCAACACAATTCTTAATGCTTTATTATATGGCTAAATTATTTATTCTTTGTATGTGGGTTTCTGCTAACATGAGTTTCAAGTTGTCTGAGATAGTGTCACTCATGTGTATGTTTGGTTGTAAATTTAATGTGGAATTTACAGAACTTGCACAGTTGTCTGCTCTTCAGATAAAGCAAGTTAAAAATTGATGTAGGACTCAGTTTTGTGTACCTATACCGTGTATGCTTAACCTCTTAACTGAATGAAATGGTTATGTTTCAAATCACTGTTAGTTTACTTCTGAAAGAACTTGCATAAGTTCATACTTCAGAACATATATCCTTTCAACACAATTCTTTATGCTATATTACATAGCTCATTTAATTATTCTTTGTATGCGGATATGTGCTAACATGAGTTTCAAGTTTTCTGAAATAGTGTCACTCATGTGTATGTTTGGTTGCAAATTCACTGTAGTATTTACAAGACTTACACAGTTTTCTGCTCATCAGATAAAGCAGCGTTAGGAATTGAAATAGGACTTAGTTTTGTTACCTAGTAATGTACCTATACCTTGTGTGTTTAGACTCTCAAACTGAATGATATTCTAACACTAATGTAAACTCATTAGCCTTTCTTTGTCTCTTCCTACCAAAAGAGTCAGAATACCAATTTGGTTATTTAGAAAATATTACATTTTCACTGTGTACATAACTAACATACTTTGCCAGAATTGCAACAATTTCCTGAATAGTATTACTCTGTAATGAAGTACGTTTTCTGTGACATGTATAATGAATTGTTGAAATACATTGTCAATATATCACATTATTTCTTTCATGTTTAACATACACAATTCAAAATTGTCAGCCTCTATTTTATTAGAAACAGTGTCTGATCGCATTTGTAATCCAATTGAAAAAATAAACCACATTTTAGATTTTGCTCCTTAAAAAGTAAATAGCATTTGAAAAAGAACATTACAGATAAGAAATGCATCTCTATTAGAACTAAAATTAATAATTCATCAGTATACCTTCTTTCTTAAAGGAAGACAGCAAACATAAAAACTTTAAAAACTTCTGTAGACTGTAAAACTGTCTATAACAACCACAGCATAGAATCGTTCAAAAGTGAGCATAGATATCATTTGTTTTTTCCAAATTTTACAAACACCACCAGAATCTGTAGTCAAAATTTCTGTATTATTTAATAGAGTTGCACAGTTGTTTGCTCCTCAGGAAAAACAGTGCTTGTCAATATTTTGATTTTCATTAGAAGTTGCGATAGTACTCAGTTTTGTTACACAGTAATGTGCATACACGAACAGTGCTTAGACTCTTAAACTGAACGAAAAAGTGTGGTTTCAAAAAACTTTTACTCTACTTTTCTTAAGAACTTGTCCAAAGATCTGATCATACTTCCCAAGATATTCTATTTTTCCTGGACAATGATTAATGCTTTCTTACAAATCGGATTTACCTTTGCGTTGTATCCGGTTTTTAGCCAAATCCAGTTTCAAATGTTCTGAGGAAGGTTTTTTCATCTGCATGTTTCTTTCTACTTGAAAATTAACTTCAGGCTTTCTTGATAACATAGTCTGTATTTCCTGCTCAGGAAGCTTTCAAAGCTTAGGCTACATAAAGTCTTTTTTTAAACTAACAGTGCTTCATTTATGAATTGCACTTTTACCCACAAACAGAGTTCTATGTAAAATCAAATTTCTCCAGTTAAGAAGTCACCTTATTGTGTAAATAGGCTTAAAAAATCAGGTGGAAAACAGCTGTTAGCCCCAAATTTAAAGATAACTTCAATCATCTAGCAAACTTGAGTAGCAAGTATATCAAACTGCACATGTACAAGAAGTGTTACAAAAAACATTTAGTTTAAACTAGAGATATTTTCTACATTACACAGAGTACTTGGCTGAAGATACGTGAATGAACAAAGAGCCACTGTTAAATTACCAGTCTATGAAATGTCATGGTTTCCTCAGCCTTTACATAATTCCAAATAAGTAATTCATATAGGTGACCCAGAAGTGTCCTAGAAATGAAAAGAAATGTTTCTCTATCCTTCCTGCTATTATGCTGGGGGATTTTTTTTGTTTTTGTTTTTGTTTTTGTTTTTTTGCATTTTTCCGAAGCCAGAAATGGGGAGGCAGTCAGACAGACCCCCGCATGCACCCAAACGGGCACGCCAACCAGGGGCGATACTCTTCCCATCAGGGGAGTTGCTCTGTTGCAACCAGAGCCATTCTAGCACCTGAGGCATAGGCCATAGAGCCATCCCCAGCACCCGGGCCATGTTTGCTCCAATGGAGACTCGGCTGCAGGAGGGGAAGAGAAAGACAGACAGGAAGAAGAGGAGAAGGGGTGGAGAAGCAGATGGGTGCTTCTCCTGTGTGCCCTGGCTGGAAATTGAACCCGGGACTCCTGCACACCAGGCCGACACTCTACCACTGAGCCAACCGGCCAGGGCTATTCTGCTCTTAATATCAAACTCTACACCACACAAAGCTCCAGAAGATATTCTAACATTAATTTAAACTTATCAGCCTTTCTTTGTCTTTCCCTATCAGAAGAGTCAGAATACAAATTTGGTTACTTAGAAAACATTGCATTTTCACTGCGTACATAACTTATATACTTTGCCAGAATTGCAACAATTTCTTTAATAGTATTACACTGTAATCAAGTAGGTTTTCAGTGATACGTATAATGAATTGTTGAAATACATAAAAATACATCACATTGTTTCTTTCATGTTTAACAAACACAATTCAAAAAGTTCAGCTTCTGTCCTATCAGAAAGAGTGTGTGATCGCGTTTGGATTCCAATTGAAACATAAAACCCATTCTAGAATTTGCTGCTTATTAAATAAACAACCTTTGAAAAAGAACATTGCAGGTAAGAAATGTGTCTTTCAGTTCATCAATGTACCTTCTCCCCTTTTTTTTTTTTGTATTTTTCTGAAGCTGGAAACGGGGAGAGACAGTCAGACTCCCCGCATGCGCCCGACTGGGATCCACTTGGCATGCCCACCAGGGGCGACGCTTTTCCCAACAGGGGGCAATGCTCTGCCCCTCCGGGGTGTCGCTCTGCCGCGACCAGAGCCACTCTAGCACCTGGAGCAGAGGCCAAGGAGCCATCCCCAGAGCCCGGGTCATCTTTGCTCCAATGGAGCCTTGGCTGCGGGAGGGGAAGAGAGAGACAGAGAGGAATGAGGGGGCGGTGGAGAAGCAAATGGGCGCTTCTCCTATGTGCCCTGGCTGGGAATCGAACCGGGGTCCCCCGCACACCAGGCCGACGCTCTACCGCTGAGCCAACTGGCCAGGACCTCCTTCTCCCTTTAAAGCAGACGGGAAACATAAAATATCTTTAAAAACTTCTGTAGGATTTAGAACTGTCTATAACCACCACAGCATAGAATCGTTTTAATCTGACCATAGATATCATTCATTTCTTTCCACCTTTTACAATCACGACCACAATTTGTAGTCAAATTCACTGTAGTCTTTAATAGAGTTGCAGACTTGTGTGCTCCTCAGGGGAAGTAGTGCTTGGCAATATTTTGATATTCACTAGAAGTTGCAATAGTACTCAGTTTTACACAGTAACGTGCATACACGAACAGTGCTTAGACTCTCAAATGTATGAAAATGTGTGGTTTTAAATAACTGTTACTGTACTTTTCTTAAGAACTTGTCCAAAGATCAGATCATACTTCTGAAGATATTTCTTTCTTCCAGGAAAATGGTTAACGCTTTTCACACAT
The DNA here is from genome assembly GCF_036850995.1 of Saccopteryx leptura. Taxonomy (NCBI): domain Eukaryota; kingdom Metazoa; phylum Chordata; class Mammalia; order Chiroptera; family Emballonuridae; genus Saccopteryx; species Saccopteryx leptura. Next base: position 72,368 of record NW_027095702.1, read on the forward strand.
CAGATTTACCTTTTCGTTGTATCCGGGTTTTTCCCAAAACCCGTTTCAAGTGTTCTGTATATGGTTTTCTTGTCCGCATGTTTGTTTCCACTTGAAAACTAACTTCAGGCTTTTGTGATTACATAGTATGTATTTTTTGCTCTGGAAACTTTCAAATCTTAGGCTACTTAAAGTCTTCTTTTAACCTAGCAGTGCTTCATTTATGAATTGGACTTTTACCAACACACAAAGTTCTATGTAAAATCAGATTTCTCCAGTGAAGACGTCACCTTATAGTGTAAATAGACTTAAAAAATCAGGTGGAAAACAGCTGTTAGCCCCGAATTTAAAGATAACTTCAATCGTCTAGCAAACATGAGTAGCAAGTCCATCAAACTGCACATGTACAAGAAATGATACAAGAATATTTAGTTTAAACTAGAGATATTTTCTACATTACACAGAGTACTTGGCTGAAGATACGTGAATGAACAAAGAGCCACTCTTAAGTTACTGGTCTATGTAATGTCATGGTATCCTCAGCCTTTACATAGTTCCAGATAGGTAATTCATATAGAATTATAAAGACATTAAGTTTAAACTAGAGATATTTTCTACATTACACAGAGTACTTGGCTCAAGATACGTGAATGAACAAAGAGCCACTCTTAAGTTACCGGTCTATGTAATGTCATGGTATCCTCAGCCTTTACATAGTTCCAGATAGGTAATTCATATAGAATTATAAAGACATTAAGTTTAAACTAAAGATATTTTCTACATTACACAGAGTACTTGTCTCAAGATACGTGCATAATCAAAGAGCCATTGTTAAACTACCCGTCAATTTTCTGTCATGGTATCCTCAACCTTTAAATAATTCCAGATAGCTAATGCATATAGATGAACCCAGAAGTAACCTTGAAACAAAAGGAAATGTTTTTCTATACTTTCGGCTATTCTGCTCTTAATATCAAACTGTATACCATACAAAGCTCCAGAAGATATTCTAAAAAACACTAATGTAAACTCACTAGGCTTTCTTTGTCTTTTCCTATCAGAAGTGTCAGAATACCATTTCGGTTATTTAGAAAACATTACGTTTTCACTGCGTACATAACTTACATACTTTGCCAGAATTGCAGCAATTTCCTGAATAATATTACACTGTAATCAAGTGGGTTTTCAGTGACATGTATAATGAATTGTTGAAATACATTGTCAATATATCACAGTTTCTTTCACGTTTAACACACACAATTCAAAACGTTCAGCTACTGTCCTATCAGAAACAGTGTCTGATCGCATTTGGATTCCAATTGAAACGTAAATTCCATTCTAGATTGTGCTGCTTATCAAATAAACAACCTTTGAAAAAGAACATTGCAGGTAAGAAATGTGTCAGTATTAGTACTAACAGAAACAGTTCATCAATGTAGCTTCTCCCTTTAAAGCAGACAGCAAACATAAAATATCTTTAAAAACTTCTGTAGACTTTAGAACTGTCTATAACAACCACAGCATAGAATCATTCAAAAGTGACCATAGATATCATGTTTCTTTCCACTTTTTACAAACACCACCACAATTTGTAGTCACAATTACTATGTTATTTAATAGAGTTGCACAGTTTTGAGCTCATTCATCAGTGTGTGTCCTCCGCCCCCGTCTCCGTGGGGCTCTGGACCTGGCTCCTGGGCCGAGGCCTCCGCACACTACTGCTCTGGTGCTGACGGGGCTGGGACACAGACAGGTGCACAGGAACAACACTGGAATCCAGAAGATACTAAGACCCATGGAGTAAACAGACTCAGGTGATGTGAGTAGGGAGTGATGCGGTTCTACTGGTTTTCTATTGCTGCCCTAACAAATGACCTCAAACAGGGAGGCCCACACAACAGTGTGTGGTCACAGGGAGTGTGGGTCAGTAACCTCAGGGGGGTTCACCGGGCTGACTCTTTCCTGACGGCTCCTGGAGGCCCCATTTCCTGCTCACGGCGTCTTGCAGAATCCACTTCTTGAGGAACAGCTTCCTTCTGTGGCCCTGCCGAAGCCATTCCTGGCTTCAGAGTCCACTCGCCTCCCTTGGCCCACATTCCCTTCCTCCAGCCTCAAAGACAGGACAAGGGTTGAGTCCTTCCTACAGCATCTTTGACCCCTTCTCCTGCCCCTTCCCACTGTTGAGAACACCTGGTACCTTGTCCAACCTGGCTGACCCAGGGCTGTCCCTACTTTACCTCTGTGACCTGTCTTACCTTTGTGACCCGTCTTACCTCTGTGACCTGTCATACCTCTGTGATCTATTGCCACATTTTACCCCACAGGTTTGCATTGGGACTTCTGCAGGGTGACTCTCCAGCAGGTTCAGGGAAGGGCTCCCCAAGTTCTTGTAATATTTATGCTCAGACTTAGCATTTAGACAGAGCTGCCCACATTCAGCACTGGGGAAGTCACCACCAAAGACAAGAGCCCCAGGGCAGGGAGAGCGGGACAGGCACTCTCGGAACAATAATTTTAAGCATGAGAATGACATGATCTGGTATGTATATATATATATATATATATATATATATATATATATATATATATATATATATATAGAGAGAGAGAGAGAGAGAGAGAGAGAGAGAGAGAGAGAGAGAGAGAGAGAGAAGAAGAAGAAGAAGAGAGAGGAGTGAGGGGAAGAGATAGATTAGAAGCATCACCTGGTAGTTGTTTCACTTTAGTTGTTTATTGATTGCTTCTCATACACGCCTTGAGGGGGTCAGGGGAGAGATTAAGCCCAGTAGTGACCCCTTGTTCACCGGCAACCTTGGGTTCACATCGATGACTCAAGCCGGTGCTCCAGTGCTCAAGCCAGAGACCTCGGGGTTTTGAACTTGGGCCTCATCGTCCTAGATCACCACTCTCTCCATTGGTCAGGTGATCTGGTTAATATTTTTTAAAGATCATTCTGTGATTTGACACCTGAAATGATATTTGAGATGTGTCTGGAGAGCACAGGTAAGATTTAGACAGATGAAGATGGTGAGAAACGTGATTCAGGTACGGAGAGTGGGCACGCAGCCTGGTGGCCGACAAAAGATGAGAGACTGGAACACACGCTTCTCAGAGGTTAGTGAGTGAGGGGACAGGGCCCTCCATGGAGAAAACAGGGAAGGGTGAACTGGGGACCCTCCATAAAGGAAACAGTACAATGGGGACAGGGGACCTTTTATGGAGGGTACAGGGCAGGGGAAATAGGGAAGGGGGGACAGGGCAGGGGGAACAGGGAGGGAGGGACAGGGCAGGGGGAAACAGGGTAGGGTGGGGGGGACAGGGCAGGGGGAACAGGGCAGGGGGAACAGAGTGGGGGGAACAGGGCAGGAGGGACAAGGTGGGGGACAAGGTAGAGGTCAGGGCAGGGGGAACAGGGCGGGGGGAACAGGGCGGGCGGAACAGGGCAGTGGGGACTGGGCAGGGGGAACAGGGCGGGAGTAACACAGCAGGGGGAACTGGGAAGAGGGAACAGGGTAAGGGGGACAGGGGATTCTGAGTAAAAGGAAAAGTTCAGGAGTGACAGGGGATGCTGGGTGGAGGGAACAGGGCAGGGGGGACAGGGCAGGAACTGTGCAGTGGAAACAGGAAATGGGAACAGTGCAGGGAGAACAGGGTAGTAGGGACAGGGCAGGGGGGAAATGTATTAATAATGTGCCTTGCACATGGGCGTTAATATGACAATTCAAAGAACAAGCATACAACATTGAATCCACCCAAGTTTACAGATTTATTAAGACAAGAGGAAACAAATATTCTTTTTTTTTCAAAGATAATATGTCCAGTTTATCTTGTCATTCAATTATGTTGCATACCCATCACCCAAAGTCAGATTGTCCTCTGTAACCTTCTATCTAGTTCTCTTTGTGCCCCTCCCCCACCCCCCTTCCCTCTCCTTGTCCCCCCTCCCCCCGTAACCATCACACTCTTATCAATGTCTCTTGGTCTCACTTTTATGTCCCATCTACGTATGAAATAATGCTGTTCCTGGTTTTTTCTGATTTACTTATTTCACTCCGTATAATGTTATCAAGATCCCACCATTTTTCTGTAAATGATCCGATGTCATCATTTCTTATGGCTGAGTAGTATTCCATAGTGTATATGTGCCACATCTTCTTTATCCAGTCATCTATGGAAACAAATATTCTTTAACTGACAAGCAATTAGAAAAATTGGTCTTCCCTGAAGCATTGTATAATTATTTTTAAATTGTAAATAGTAAGCCCTTGGTTAACCGTACCGACTAACTGCTCCATTAGAAGGTGGGTGTCACTAATGACTCATCTTCAGTGGGAGCGGATATCGTGGGTCTCTAGGCCACTTGAATGATTATGGCCATTCCTCCTCTATTCTCTGCCTAATTCACAGGAGGGATAAGAGCAGTTTAACATATATTTTACTGTTTGAAAAATAGAGTTTTCCTAAAAGATTATGTGGTTGTTCATCTTCTTAATATTTTAAGGATAATGTTATTGAATTTTCTTTAAATTGTATTTCTTTCTTTGAACAGATAGAAGTCATATGGTTTAGAATTTTAATGGGACAAAAGGGTATATACTGAGATGTCGCTGTCCTACCTGTGTCTGTGAACCACCCAGTTCCTGCAGGCAACCACTGTGTTTGGGGTGCTCTTCCAGACATAATCTCATACTGATTTATGAACATCTCATTTAATCTAAGCAGACATCCGACTCAGCCCCTTAACATCAAATTCAGTTATTTCCTAAAAGAGTCATTTCCCCTGCTGGCCATTTGCTACAAATTGATTCACAACAATAGAAAAGTTCAGTACAATTAAACTTTCATTCAAATGAACTTAATAAAATGTCATAATTGCTAGGATTAATTTACATAATATTTTGAAGCAAATGAATTACTGCAATGTCAAGATGGCATATTCTAAAAAAAAATAAAGGTAAGATGCGTCTGCCAGTGGCTTTTCTACTAGGAAATTCTTTGTAGTTTAATCTTGTCGTGCAGAAAATTGCAAGTTAGACATCAACAATATTCCCACAGTGTCCCTTCCTTTATCTGTACCTCTTTCTACATGTTTTGAGCAACGACCTTGTTCTTAGCTCACCTCCTTTCTCCTGCCAACACCTGAGCGTTCAACCTTCTTAGAGCTGCCCATTGGGTCCATGAGTGTATGCCGCACTTCCCTGTCCTTCTCTGTCTGCAGCCCAGCATGTAATCAGTTACAGCATAAGGAATTCATTCCAAGATAGTCATGGTTGGATATACCCGTGTCTGGAAACAGTGTTTCTATGTGTGCCTTTCCTCTCCATGCAATTGATTGAACTATATGATGTGACTTACTATTATAATGGGTCATTTGCTTGGATATAGAAATTCGTTCATTATACAGAAACTTAAGTTAAACAGGTATTTAGGGAAATTGGACTTTCCTTGATGATGCAGGACTGTCTTAGACTCATCTAGACAAAATTATTTAGGATGTAATCATGAAGGAAGATCGGTGGTCCATCCCCTAAGGAGTTCTCCATTTAGGGCTCTGTGAAGGGTGTTATAATGAAGATAGGCAAGGAATTCTCCTCAGAGTACGTGCTATGGGTTCATGAAAACATGACTCTCTAATGAGGACTTTTCGGTATTTCTCAGTGTTAATACTATTTCACTAAGATTCTACAAGTCTTTATTTTATACTCAGTTACATTATACACTTCATGCAAGTTCCCAGAGTTTTATTAGTTTTATTAATTTAGATTAAAAAAAACACATACTAACCAATAAAAACAGTGGTTTTATTTTTTCATTATTAAGTTCTGTAACTAAGCAACCAGGAGTTTGATTAGATCTGCTGTTTGCTTGAGGCAACAGTTATCCTTGCCCTTAGGCCTCCACCAAGAAGGTTAGAGATTCCTGTGACAATGTCAAGCAGTTCGAGAATTATTGGATCATCTGTGTTAATATATTTTGACCCAGTGTGCTTCAGATCAAGTATTTTTTTACTTCCTGGGTTTTTTTAAAGTCATTTAGTTTTAAATGTGTGACCTGAACTACAGTCTCTTACTGAAACAAGTTTGTACATCATAGGTTGAAAACAAGCTTCTCTGGGCCCACCCTATCTTTGGGTGTAAGTGAAAACCAATTTCCAGAGAAATTCGGAATTGTATATAGAATGTGGGCATTTTAGTCTGATATCTATTCTCAAGAAACGTTATCACTATAGGAAGGGATCTTGAAAACTCTGCAGTCAGAAATTCTTGGTTCAGGGCATTCAATTATTTCATAATTATGTTTTCTGCAGTGCTGTTATTTGTTATACTGTGTTACTTATAAGGTGCTCACGTGAGAAGCTAAGGTATTGAGATAGTAATGAGAGAATTAACAGAGAGCTATTGACTTGTCTCCTCTACTTCCTGTAAAGGCACAATAACAGGAGAAAGGGCCTTGGAATAGGATTTAAGTTCTAAGTGGCTGAGGTTACTATTTGTCCCTGATTAGAATATATGCAAAAGATATAATATATAATTGTTTAGAAGGTGAGAAACATCTCTTTATATTCAGTTTAGCAGTATATTTTGATATTTGAACTCTTCCAAATTTCATCTTAAATAACTTAATGTTGAAAACAAATAGGAAAATGTCTCCTTTATTTCCTTACTATGATTTCAGATGGTTTATGTTGAAGTAATTCTTGTGAAAATTACTTTACGACTGACAGCTAATGACTCAATGGAACAGTCCACCTCTGATTCATGGGGAATTTGGCATAAGTCACTTGACTCAACTGCTTCTCTCACTTAGGAAATGTCACTATCAATGTACCATCATGCTTGTGAAATCTTGAATTCTTATATAAAAAGTGCTAGAAAATTACAAGGTTAGTGTAAAGCCAGTAGCCACGGTCACCACCTCAGCCGCAGGGCCCATGCAGGTTCAGGTTTGATTCGGACAGATGGTAATGAAACAATGAAGCCAAGAACTGGTGGGCCATTATCTTTAATCCTAGCTTGCACCCGGCAGAGAAGAAATACACACAGTGAGAAAACACTTCCCTTTCCATTCAGGGCTCCCAAAGCCACTGGCTTATCCGAGTTTTCTAGAACCAAAGGTTTCTAGCTCACCAGCCTTATTCACCTCTGTTCCCTATCTCCTTCTCTCTACACAAACTCTGCACAAACTGGCTTCTCCCTCAGCACTCCACCTTCTCGGCTGCTTCTAGACCTGGCACCCCCCACATGGCCTTTCTCTGCTCTCCTCTCCTGGGCTCTTCCTAGAACATAATCACTCTTCCCCTGGAACAATGTGATCTCTCTTCTCTTATAAAACCTTTCATCACAAAAGCCCTCCCCCAATACATATTAACATAATCACACCCATCCCAAGCAAAAAGGGCAACTAATATAATCACCTGGGTGACAGGCTTCCACTTGGGCAGTGCCATCTTTAACAAAGTGAGCATAATATATTTTATCTGCCCAACAGTTAGAGAGTCCATTTTAAATATAGTAGTTTTATGCCCTGGCTCTTTGTCTTCGTGGTAGAGCATCGGCCCAGCATGTGGATATCCCAGTTCAATTCCCAGTCAGGGCACACAGGAGAAGTGACCCTCTGCTTCTCCACCCTTCTCTCTTCTCTCTCTCTGTCTGTCTTTCTCTGTCTTCTCTTCACACAGCCATGGCTTGATTGGTTTGAGTGAGTTGGCCTTATGCACTGAGGATGGCTCCATAGCTTGACCTCAGGCACTAAAAAAATGCTCCATTGCTGAGCAATGAAACAATGGCCCCAGATGTGCAAAGCATTTCCTCCTAGTGGGATTACCAGGTCTGTCTCTGCCTCTCCTCCTCTCACTAAAACCAAAAGTTTATATAGTTCTGTAAAACTTCAAGCAGCCTGACCAGGTGGTGGCGCAGTAGATAGAGCGTTGGACTGGGATGTGGAAGGACCCAGGTTCGAGACCCCAAGGTCGCCAGCTTGAGCGCGGGCTCATCTGGCTTGAGCAAAGAGCTCACGAGCTTAGACCCAAGGTCGCTGGCTCCAGCAGGGGGTTACTCGGTCTGCTGAAGGCCCGCGGTAAAGGCACATGTGAGAAAGCAATCAATGAACAACTAAGAATTCACACACAGAACGAGAAACTGATGATTGATGCTTCTCATCTCTCTCCGTTCCTGTCTGTCTATCCCTGTCTATCTCTGCCTCTGTAAAAAAAAAACAAAAAAAAAAAAACAAAAAAAAAACTTCAAGCAGAAGTTTTAGTTTCATTAGTAGATCAATTTTGAATAAACTATTTACATGTGTGTAGGGCAACCTATCTGCCCTCCAAATGAAATTGTTGTAAAATATCATACCTCACTTCCACGGGTTGATGTAGAGACACCAAGTCCAGATGAATTTTGAAGGGTTTTATTAAAAGGAGGAGATTTATTAAATATATCGGCCGCATATGGCTAACACGGAGCATTGCAGACCCAAATCATGTGTGCCAAATACATCTCAGAGGCTGGTTATATACCCTTTGACCACATACAGGTTGGGGCAAGCATGACATCATGACACAAGCTTATAACATTTGTTTAGGGGATTCATAAGAACATTAAAACTTTTAAGGTAATACAATCAAAGACATTTACAAATTTTTTAGTGTCTATCTCTCCTTTGCCTAGAGGTATGTTACTCTCAGGATTCCAGGAAGGGAGGAAAAGCCAAAATCTATGTAGAGTAATATGTAAATTCTGTCTCTTATTGTAAGAGAAAATAAGTTCCTCAGACAACCTTTATTCTATAGTTAAAACTAAATGACCCCTTGGCCTTGTAAGTCAGGAAACTTCTACATTCTTCTCCCTTCCCTTCCCAAGGAAAGTATGGGACAGAAAGCCTGACCTTTCCTCCTAAAATATCAATATTAATTTTGCAACCTTTTGGTACCTTACCACAAAATATCTCATTAAAAATTTTATACGCCTGACCAGGCAGTGGTGCAGTGGATAAAGCATTGGAATGGGATGCTGAGGGCCCAGGTTCGAGACCCCAAGGTTGCCAGCTTGCACACGGGCTCATCTGGCTTGAACATAAAAAGTTCACTAGCACCTGACCAGGTGGTGGCACAGTGGATAGAGTGTCAGACTGGGATGCAGAGGACCCAGGTTCAAGACCCCGAGGTCGCCAGTTTGAGCAAAAGGCTCACCAGCTTGGACCCAAGGTCGCTGGCTCGAGCAAAGGGTTATTCGGTCTGCTAAAGGCTCGCAGTCAAGGCACATATGAGAAAGCAATCAATGAATAACTAAGGTGTCGCAACAAGGAACTAATGATTGATACTTCTCATCTCTCTCCATTCCTGCCTGTCTATCCCTATCTATCCCTCTCTCTGACTCTCTCTCTGTCCCTGTAAAAAATAAAAAAATAAAAAAAATTTATATTTTCTCTATACTTCTGGTCATTAGGTTAAATAAAATAAATTGAGGAAAACAAACATTCAGTACTGGATTTAATTTAAATATTTTTCTTAATTAAGTTTAAAAATCTGCACAATATCCAGATCCTACCCTAAATTAAATTAATTAATCAGTTGCTTATTCCACTTTGGTTAAGTAGAATTAAATTTGTCAGCAGGATACTAAATTTTTAAGATTAACCAATTTCAGTCTCCTAAAATTACTTCAATTAAACAGAAACATAATGTTTTATGCAGCTAATATGCTTTTATTAGAATAACTGACTACTTTCTTTTTTTTAGGGTGAAAGAGAAAGGAAAGGAAGAAAATGAAAAGCATCAACTCATAGTTGATTGACTTTACTTGTTCAGTGATTGCTTCTCATACGTGCTTTGACCTGAGGGCTGAAGCTAAAACACTGACCCATAGCTCAAGCCAGTGACTTTAGGTTTTAAGCCAGCAATCCTGGTATCCTGTTGATCCTGTGCTTAAGCCAGCCACCTCACACTCCAGCTGGAAACCATGGGGTTTTGAATTTGGGACTTCATCATCCCTGGTCAATGCTCTATTCACTACACCACCACCGGTCAGGCTGACATTTTAAATATAAGACTTTATTTTTTTTTCTTTTTTTTTCTTTCATTTTTCTGAAGCTGGAAACAGGGAGAGACAGTCAGACAGACTCCCGCATGCGCCCGACCGGGATCCACCCGGCACACCCACCAGGGGCGACGCTCTGCCCATCCTGGGCGTCGCCATGTTGCGACCAGAGCCACTCTAGCGCCTGGGGCAGAGGCAAAGGAGCCATCCCCTGCGCCCGGGCCATCCTTGCTCCAATGGAGCCTTGGCTGCGGGAGGGGAAGAGAGAGACAGAGAGGAAAGTGCGGCGGAGGGGTGGAGAAGCAAATGGGCGCTTCTCCTGTGTGCCCTGGCTGGGAATCGAACCCGGGTCCTCCGCACGCTAGGCCGACGCTCTACCGCTGAGCCAACCGGCCAGGGCTATAAGACTTTATTTTTTAGAACTGTTAAGATTTGTAAAAATTTGAGACAAAAGTTCAGAGTTCTCATATAACCCACATCTAGTTTCTCTTAATATTATCTTACTTTACTATAGTAGTACATTTGTTAAAATTAATTAAGATTTTTGATATAATATTATTACTATTTTTATTATTAATATTGATACATTAATTTAAGTAAACTCCATGTTTACTCAGACTTCTTGGTTTTGCCTAATGTTGTTTCCATCCCAGCATTCCAGTAAAATACATTATTACATTTAGTCATTTCATGTCCTTACGTTTCTCTTGGCTGTGACACTTTCTCAGACACTGCCTTACTTTTAAGACTAACTGTATGGCCAGTAGCCACAGCCACCATCACAGCCACCTGGTTAACAGAGGTTCAGGTTTGATTTGGACAGACTGTAATGAAACAACAGAGCCAAGAACTGGTGGGCCATTATCTTTAATCCTAGTTCGCACCCGGTGGGTAAGAAAATACACACAGTGGGAAAACACTTCCCTTTCCATTCAGGGCTCCCAAAGCCACTGATTTATCCTAGTATTCCTAGAATCAAAGGCCTTACCAGCCTTATTCACCTCTGTTTCCCATCTCCTTCTCTCTGCACAAACTCTGCATAAACTGGCTTCTCCTTCAGCACTCTGCCATCTTGGCTGCCTCTCCTCTGCAATGCTGATGACAGGATCTGAGCCAGAGTGCCCCCAGTCTGCCTCATTTTAGAGTGTAGAAATTAAAGCCTTTAAGCCAATATACAAATAAGGAAGTCTCTGATACAAAGCCACTTATCTGAGGCATAAATGGGATTCTTCATAAGAGTGCACCACTTCACATCATGCAACAGCCAAGGCTGTGGGAGAAATGCTCAGTTTTGAGAAGATCTTAGTATTAAAAGGGTGTGAAAGGCTTAGTTGTAAAATTCAGGAGAGAATCAGAGCTCAGCCTCCTACTGCTTTTACCTCCTCTCTCCACTTCAACCACCATTTGACCAGAGTCAGCCTTCCAAATAGACCTCTCATCTTAGCTAAGAAAATTAAAATGAAAAAAAAAAAAATAGAAGTCGCACTGGAAATCTTAGAGGGGATAAAGGGGGGAAAACAATATTGAACTATACCCAGAATTATAAGAAACAAAATGTTTGTAAAGAGTAAGGTTGGGTTGGACATGATGAATTTGTTTTGAGCTGCTTTTGAGCCCAAAAGCAGCTCAAGGATAAACACGGAGCAAGCCCACTGGCCACACTCACTGCCCAGTTGTAAAACTAAGCCTTAGGCTATAAGGACCTTTCCGGCTTACATCCTGTCTCCCACACCCAATGCAAACTATAAGCAAGCAAACATATATATCATATTTACAAACTTATTTGACCTACAACTAAAAGTAGAGTTCTTCTAATCAAGTAGTTTGAATGATGTTCCTCTGCTGAGCTGTGTATGATTTTTTTCTCATAATTACTGGGGCTGTGGGATTTTGGGCGAAGAACACAGAGATAAAGTAGGTATCATCTTCATCACATCATAGTAAGGCTGCTAATATGTACTTGATCCATTTACTGTTAATGTTGACCTTGATCTCTTAGCTGATGTAGTGTTTCTCATGTTTCTCTACTGTAAAGTTATTCTTCTCCCCTTTCCCATACATACTCTTTGGAAGTAAGTCACTGTGCACAGGCCACAAAAAGCTAAGAGCTCCCTTAACTCCTTAAGTTTGGAGTTATGCTCCCTCCCCTTGAGGGTAGAGTATCTATATAATTTGATTGTTAATTGTTTTGCATGAGAGATTTGTCTCTTCTCCATTTATTTATTTATTTATTTATTAAATCATTGATTATATGGGTATAGACTCATGGATTTTTACTTTATATGTTCGTTTATAATTTTTTTTTTTTAAATAAATTTTTATTAATGGTAATGGGATGACATTAATAAATCAGGGTACATATATTCAAAGAAAACATGTCTAGGTTATCTTGTCATTAAATTATGTTGCATACCCCTCGCCCAAAGTCAGATTGTCCTCGCCACCCTCTATCTAGTTCTCTGTGCCCCTCCCCCTCCCCCTAACTCCCTCCCTCCCCTGTCCTCCCTCCCCCCACCCCTGGTAACCACCACACTCTTGTCCATGTCTCTTAGTCTCGTTTTTATGTTCCACCAATGTATGGAATCATGTAGTTCTTGTTTTTTTCTGATTTACTTATTTCACTCCGTATAATGTTATCAAGATCCCACCATTTTGCTGTAAATGATCTGATGTCATCATTTCTTATGGCTGAGTAGTATTCCATAGTGTATATGTGCCACATCTTCTTTATCCAGTCTTCTATTGAAGGGCTTTTTGGTTGTTTCCATGTCTTGGCCACTGTGAACAGTGCTGCAATGAACATGGGGCTACATGTGTCTTTACGTATCAATGTTTCTGAGGTTTTGGGGTATATACCCAGTAGAGGGATTGCTGGGTCATAAGGTAGTTCTATTTGCAGTTTTTTGAGGAACCACCATACTTTCCTCCATAATGGTTGTACTACTTTACAGTCCCACCAACAGTGAATGAGGGTTCCTTTTTCTCCACAGCCTCTCCAACATTTGCTATTACCCGTCTTGTTGATAATAGCTAATCTAACAGGGGTGAGGTGGTATCTCATTGTAGTTTTGATTTGCATTTCTCTAATAACTAATGAAGCTGAGCATCTTTTCATATATCTGTTGGCCATTTGTATCTCTTCCTGGGAGAAGTGTCTGTTCATGTCCTCTTCCCATTTTTTTATTGGATTGTTTGTTTGTTTGTTGTTGAGTTTTATGAGTTCTTTGTAAATTTTGGATATTAGGCCCTTATCTGAGCTGTTGTTTGAAAATATCATTTCCCATTTAGTTGGCTGTCTGTTTATTTTGATATCAGTTTCTCTTGCTGAGCAAAAACTTTTTATTCTGATGTAGTCCCATTCATTTATCTTTGCCTTCACTTCTCTTGCCATTGGAGTCAAGTTCATAAAATGTTCTTTAAAACCCAGGTCCATGAGTTTAGTACCTATGTCTTCTTCTATGTACTTTATTGTTTCAGGTCTTATATTTAGGTCTTTGATCCATTTTGAATTAATTTTAGTACACGGGGACAGGCTGTAGTCGAGTTTCATTCTTTTGCATGTGGCTTTCCAGTTTTCCCAACACCATTTGTTGAAGAGGCTTTCTTTTCTCCATTGTGTGTTGTTGGCCCCTTTATCAAAGATTATTTGACCATATATATGTGGTTTTATTTCTGGGCTTTCTATTCTGTTCCATTGGTCTGAGTGTCTATTTTTCTGCCAATACCATGCTGTTTTGATTATCGTGGCCCTATAATATAGTTTAAAGTCAGGTATTGTAATGCCCCCAGCTTCATTCTTTTTCCTTAGGATTGTTTTGGCTATTCGGGGTTTTTTATAGTTCCATATAAATCTGATGATTTTTTGTTCCATTTCTTTAAAAAATGTCATAGGAATTTTGATGGGAATTGCATTAAATTTGTATATTGCTTTGGGTAATATGGCCATTTTAATTATATTTATTCTTCCTATCCAAGAACAAGGAATATTTTTCCATCTCATTGTGTCTTTTTCTATTTCTCTTAACAATGCTTGTAGTTTTCGTTATATAGGTCCTTTACATTCTTTGTTATGTTTATTCCTAGGTATTTTATTTTTTTTGTTGCAATCGTGAAGGGGATTATTTTTTTGAGTTCGTTTTCTAATATTTCATTGTTGGCATAGAGAAAGGCTATGGACTTCTGTATGTTAATTTTGTATCCTGCGACCTTACTGTATTGGTTTATTGTTTCTAATAATCTTTTTGTGGAGTCCTTCGGGTTTTCGATGTATAGGATCATATCATCAGCAAAAAGTGATACCTTTACTTCTTCTTTTCCGATATGGATGCCTTTTATTTCTTTGTCTTGTCTGATTGCTCTGGCCAGAACTTCTAGCACCACGTTAAATAAGAGTGGAGAGAGTGGACAACCCTGTCTTGTTCCTGATTTAAGGTAGAAAGTCCTCAGTTTTATGCCATTTAATATGATGTTGGCTGATGGTTTATCATATATGGCCTTTATCATGTTGAGATATTTTCCTTCTATACCCATTTTGTTGAGAGTCTTAAACATAAAATTGTGTTGTATTTTATCAAAAGCCTTTTCTGCATCTATTGATAAGATCATGTGGTTTTTGTTCTTTGTTTTGTTGATATGGTGTATTACGTTAACCGTTTTGCGTATGTTGAACCATCCTTGAGATTCTGGGATGAATCCCACTTGATCATGATGTATTATTTTTTTAATATGTTGTTGTATTCGGTTTGCCAGTATTTTGTTTAGTATTTTAGCATCTGTATTCATTAGAGATATTGGTCTGTAGTTTTCTTTCTTTGTGCCATCCTTGCCAGGTTTTGGAATGAGGGTTATGTTGGCCTCATAAAATGTGTTTGGAAGTATTGCTTCTTCTTCAATTTTTTGGAAGACTTTGAGTAGAATAGGAACCAAGTCTTCTTTGAATGTTTGATAGAATTCACTAGTATAACCGTCTGGGCCTGGACTTTTATTTTTGGGGAGGTTTTTAATAGTTTTTTCTATTTCCTCCCTGCTGATTGGTCTGTTTAGGCTTTCTGCTTCTTCATGACTCAGTCTAGGAAGGTTGTATTGTTCTAGGAATTTATCCATTTCTTCTAGATTGTTGTATTTGGTGGCATATAATTTTTCATAGTATTCTACAATAATTCTTTGTATATCTATGATGTCTGTGGTGATCTCTCCTCTTTCATTTTGGATTTTATTTATTTGAGTCCTGTGCCTTTTTTCCTTGGTGAGTCTTGCCAAGGGTTTGTCAATTTTGTTGATCTTTTCAAAGAACCAGCTCCTTGTTTTATTGATTTTTTCTATAGTTTTTCTGTTCTCTATTTCATTTATTTCTGCTCTGATTTTTATTATCTCCTTTCTTCGGCTGGTTTTGGGTTGTCTTTGTTCTTCTTTTTCTAGTTCCTTAAGGTGTGAAGTTAAGTGGTTTACTTCGGCTCTCTCTTGTTTGTTCATATAGGCCTGAAGTGATATGAACTTTCCTCTTATTACTGCTTTTGCTGCATCCCAGAGATTCTGATATGTCGTATTTTCATTTTCATTTGTCTGTATATATCTTTTGATCTCTGCGCTTATTTCTTCTTTGACCCATTCATTTTTTAGAAGTATGTTGTTTAGTTTCCACATTTTTGTGGGTTTTTCCCCCTCTTTTTTACAGTTGAATTCTAGTTTCAAGGCTTTATGATCAGAAAATATGCTTGGTACAATTTCAATTTTTCTAAATTTGCTGATATTGTCTTTGTGGCCCAACATATGGTCAATTCTTGAGAATGTTCCATGTACACTAGAGAAAAATGTATACTCTGTCGCTTTGGGATGAAGTGTCCTGTAGATGTCTATCATATCCAGGTGTTCTAGTATTTCGTTTAAGGCCACTATATCTTTATTGATTCTCTGTTTGGATGACCGATCTAGAGCCGTTAGCGGTGTATTGAGGTCTCCAAGTATGATTGTATTTTTGTTAGTTTTTGTTTTAAGGTCAATAAGTAGCTGTCTTATATATTTTGGTGCTCCTTGGTTTGGTGCATATATATTAAGGATTGTTATGTCTTCTTGATTCAGTGTCCCCTTAATCATTATGAAATGACCATTTTTGTCTCTGAGTACTTTTTCTGTCTTGTAGTCAGCATTATCAGATATGAGTATTGCTACACCTGCTTTTTTTTGGGTGTTGTTTGCTTGGAGTATTGTTTTTCCAGCCTTTCACTTTGAATTTGTTTTTATCCTTGTTGCTTAGATGTGTTTCTTGTAGGCAGCATATAGTTGGATTTTCTTTTTTAATCCATTCTGCTACTCTGTGTCTTTTTATTGGTAAGTTTAATCCATTTACATTTAGTGTAATTATTGACACTTGTGGGTTCCCTACTGCCATTTTATAAATTGCTTTCTGTTAGTTTTGTATCTTGTTTGATTCTTCTCTTTTGTTTTTCTATCATTTGTTTTTGTTTGTTTGTATTCCATACTTCTTTCCTCTGTTGCTACCTTTTTTAAGTCAAGTGTTTTTGTGGTGGTTTTTTCAAGGGTGGTTACCATTAAGTAATGAAAAGGGTACCTACCATATTCATTGTAGTACCCTATCTTATGAGTATTTCTGCACTTCATCGTCCTTTGCTACTGTTAATCTCCATCCTCTCCCCCCTTTTTTTTTCTTTGTTGTCACAGTTTAAGTTTGGTTTTATTGTGTTCTTGGTGGAGCTGTTACTTGTGGTGTTGTTTTCTTTTGTTCTTTGAATCTGGTTGGAAAACCCCCTTTAGTATTTCCTGGAGTGGGGGCTTTCTGATGATAAATTCTCTCATCTTTTCTGTATTTGTGAATGTTTTTATATCTCCTTCGTACTTGAAGGATAGCTTTGATGGGTATAGTATTCTTGGCTGAAAGTTCCTCTCTTTCAGGGCTTTAAATATTGGGGTCCACTCTCTTCTAGCTTGTAGAGTTTCTGCTGAGAAATCTGATGATAATCTAATAGGCCTTCCTTTATATGTTGTACTCTTCTTTTCCCTGGCTGCCTTGAGAATTTTTTCTTTGTCATTGGTTTGTGTCATCTTTATTATGATGTGCCTTGGAGTGGGTTTGTTGGGGTTAAGAAAACTCGGTGTTCTGTTTGCTTCTTGAATTTGAGGCTTTAGTTCTTTCCACAGGCTTGGGAAGTTCTCATCTATTATTTATTTGAGTATATTCTCCATTCCATTTTCTTTCTCTTCTCCCTCTGATATACCTATTATTCTTATGTTATTCTTTCTGATGGAGTCAGACAATTCCTGTAGGGCTTTCTCGTTTTTTATTATTTTTGAGTCTCTTTCTTCTTCTCTCTGTTGTGCCTCAAGTTGTTTGTCTTCTATTTCACTAATCCTATCTTCTATCTGGGCTGTTCTGTTAGCTAAGCTTGTTACCTCGTTTTTCAGCTCGTGAATTGAGTTTTTCATTTCTGTTTGATTTGTTTTTATAGTTTCAATTTCCTTGGTAATATATTCTTTGTGTTCGTTGAGTTGTTTTCTGATCTCCCTAAATTGCCTTTCTGTGTTTTCTTGTATATCTCTGAGTATTTTTAAGATTTCTATTTTAAATTCTCTGTCATTTAGCTCCAAGGCTTCCAATATGTTAAGTCTTTTCTCCATAGATTTTTCCACATCTATTTGTGTTACCTCTCTTTCTTTTGTATCCATAATATTTGATTTCCTCTTTCTTATTGGCATCTGAGGGTGGTCTTGTTGATAGCACTAATTAGAATTAATAAAGAGTAAAAAGTAAAAAACAAAAAAACAAAAAAAAACAAAAAAAACAAAAAAACAAAAAAAAACAAAAAAACAAAGGGTAAAACACCCCACAAAAAAAAGCAGTAATAATTTATTATTTCCCCCTTTTTTTTTTCTTTGTTCTCCTTCCCTCCTCTCCCCTCCTCAGGGAAATATCGTGCCTATAATGGAGGGCCTGGTTTGCGGTGAAGAGTTCAAGGGGGCAAAAAATAAAAAAATAAATAAAAAAAAAAAAGGAAGAAAATCTTAGACAAGCATAAGTTGATCTGCCTGCGGGTGACGGTCAACCAAGAGATATAATGAGAGGGACAAGAGGGAACCAGAAAAAAGGACAAAAAAAGGAATAATCAAGAAGAAAAAATAAAAATAATAAGTAAAAATATGTTGTATTAAGTGGAGCAAGACCAAATACAATGGAGACCTTGGGTTGGGAGGACCCAAAATGCCACAAAAACAAAGCAACCAGAAAAAAACAAAAACAAAACCGAAAAAGAAAAACAAAGCCAAAAAAAACCTTGAGTCCCAAATTAACTAATTTGTTCGTGATTGAGGATTAAATGGGAGGAAAATAAAACGAGAAAAGAAAAAACGAATAGAAAGGAAAAAATAAGAAAAAGAGAAAAACGAAGGAAGAAATAAAAAAGGAAGAGAAAAAAACAAAATAAGGCAAAAAAAAAACAAAAGAGGAGAGAGTGAGAATTAAGTGTCCTGGAGTATAACCCCAAAGGAGGGTGAGGATGAAGAAGAGAAATAAAATGTAACACTTATGGGTAGTGTAGTTCAAGAAAAGGGAAGCATAAGATGGGCAGAGAATAGAAGGACTGAGGTGGAGGAAATAAAGGCAATAAGATAGAAGGAACAAACAACAACAACAACAAAAAAAAAACAAAAAAAAAAACAAAAAAAAACAAACAGTGGAACAAGCTGCAAAGTCTGTGGATTTTTCCTGATTTTGAGATGTCAACCTCTTCCTCCTTCTCCTCTCTCCCTCTTCCCGGTCGGCGACTCTGCACCCCAGGCCCTGCCCCTGCGCCACACCCAGGCAGGGACTTGCAATTGATGGGGTTCTACGGCAATGTCACACAATTGGCTTTAGTCTTGCTGGTAGTCAAGGCCTGCCGGCGTCTGCCCGGTCTACCGACGAGAGAGTTCGCCTTCGTGGATTCTCTCTCCCAGTCCCCCCTTCCCGAACCAGCAGCCTGGCGATCCAGCCACAAGGCTGCCACTGCTTCTGCCTGGGGAGTAAGAGGCTCAAAGAGCTGGGAAATCCCCACTCTATCCCCACTCAGTGCAAGGCTCTGGGAAGGGCTCTGACAGTCAGGGCCTCCAGTGTAATCAGGCGGGGGTGGGAGTCAATTGTTGTCAAGGTGATTGTTCAGCGCCTATCATTCCGTTGGACCTCTCAACCCAGGCTTTCCACACTTTGTAGCCTGTTTTGGCCGGTAAGAAGAGGCACTAGTCTCTGCTTGCGACTAGTGTGCTATAGATCTTATTAT
Organism: Saccopteryx leptura; assembly: GCF_036850995.1. Taxonomy (NCBI): domain Eukaryota; kingdom Metazoa; phylum Chordata; class Mammalia; order Chiroptera; family Emballonuridae; genus Saccopteryx; species Saccopteryx leptura. Next base: position 91,647 of record NW_027095702.1, read on the forward strand.
CTGCCAAGTCCTTCTTGTTAGCGTTTATCCCTGAATATGGAGGCTCTATCAATCAGAAGTTGCCCCCGCCCCTTTAGCGAGAGGCACCAAAAAATATCATGCCTCTTGTCTTGGGTCGGTGAACTGAGAGAGATCTTATCAATTAGAACCGAGGGTGCGCAGATTTCACGGGTTAAGTTAATTTAGTAATTGGGTCGCAGCTGTGCTCCCGAAGGTATTTCAGGCTGCCTGCGTGCGCCCCTCCCCCAACGCTTGATTGTTAGCTTGAATGGCTGGGTGAGGTGCCCCGCCCGCGGAGAGAATCTCCCAAGTAGGGAATACTGCCCTGGGGCCTCTCCCGCTCCCCGTGCGCGGGCCGCTGGGAACGTTAGCGGTGCTCGGTCTGCAATGCTCGGTCTGCAACCAGACCGGGAGCGCGCCAGCAGCTGCTCGCCGCTCGTTCTGCAACCGACCCGGGCTGGCGGCGGCGGCTTCCGAGTGCGGGATGACTTACCACAGGCGCACTTTCTCGCGGCTTGAATGAACGTCCCTGCGGTAGCTTCCTCCACACCCTCGTCTCACAGATTCGAGTGATAACAGTCCTATTGCTTTCAGTTTGCTCCGAAGATAAATTTTCCTGTTTCTAGTTGATAAATTTGTTGTGATTTTGGGGAGATCTGTCGGACGCACTGCTCACGGCGCCATTTCCGTGACGTCACTCGGTTTATAATCTTATACTACTTTATTTTGTGGCTTAAATTGTTCCAGCTTTGACCATTGGGAATTCAGTCAGTTGATTTTTTTGTGACTTTGATATGCCACACCATTGCTGTTTTTTTGTTTGTTTCAGCATTTCCTTAGTTTCTGGTGCTAAGAGATGCTCTAGGCTCATCCAGGCATAACTGACAATTTGTAAAAAATTATAACTTCTTGCTAATTGACAATTTTAATAAACCCTTATTTATCTCCAAGACATACTGCTAGGGAATCCAAATAACTATATATTTCATTCATCTTCTATTTATGTAACATTAGTTTCAAAAAATAAAATTTACCCTAATTAAGAAAGAGAGTAAAGAAGACTGCTATAAATATATTTATGAACTTAGAACTGGAACTAGAGCTCTCTCTCTCTCTCTCTCTCTCTCTCATCACAGTATCTATTTTCTTCTGTTTCTCTGCTCATTATTGGCCTGGTAGCTAATTTCTGCTTATAGTTTCTTCTCCTTTTTAACTTCAGCTTGAATATAACTCACACCTGCTTCACTACTACTCTAGATACTAGAAATATAGCAGGAAGATTGTCCTGCTCACCGATGTGACTCACAGCGTGGCTCTGAAGAGAGGGCAAGAAGAAGAGGGAAAGAAAGAGATATGAATATGCAATGAAGCCAACAGACAAGATACCATATTAAATCAGTGTAATATATATTGGATCATGATTGATGAGTAGATCATGAAATCAGTGTAATGGCTTAAGACCAGTATTTTTAACAAAAGACAAAACATAAAATATTTGAATAAATCACAGGAAGAAAAAGCATTGTATTTTGAACCAATTATTTCAATTTATATTATCATTGAATAAATGGACAAAAATCCAACTCCTTCAAGAAAAATAGATAATAAACAAGAAAAATTAGTGAACTACAAAGTGAATACATTAGAAGGTGAAAAAACTGAAAAACTAAAGACTACAGGAGTATATAAAATGTCAGAGGTAGGGATTGAAATTTTTGAGACAGTAGGTGACTTTTGGGTAAAGCCCTCAAAAAATTGAGGGAGTGAGCCATATGGGTATTTGGAGGAACATTCCAGGAGAATGAATAGCCAGTTCAAAGGCCCTGAGTGTGCCTGGCCTGTATGAGTTTGAAGAAAAGCAAGGCCAATGTGACTGAAGGGGAGTGAATGGGAAGCATAGCAGGAGATAAGAGGAGAGGGTGGATGGGGGTTCTGGATCATGCAAGACCTTTTGTTGGACTGTGAGTGAGATGGGAAGTCACTGGACAATGTTGAGCAGAAGAGTAACATGATCTTACTGATGTTGTATAAGCTCTCACTGGCTGCCAGATTGAGAAGGGTTTTAAAGGAGGAAAAGGCAGAAGCCAGAACACCAGAATGTGAGCGCCACCAAGGCAAGAGTTTTTAACTGTTTTCATTCACTTTGTATCTTTAGTGCTTATAGCAGTGACCGACACATAAAAGTATTTATTCAAGAATGAGTATTGCGTGTATGCGTACCAGATGATGATATGAAACATTTTCTTTGGGAGTCAAGGGCATAAGTGTTGATAGCCTCTCTTTTAGAGGAAACTGATCTAGCCTTCTGCCTCAGGAAGAAAAGCTCTGGGAACTGACATTAGGCTGAGATCTGAAGACAAGCAAGAGGATTTGGGGGATAAGAGAAGGGAATTTTTCAGGAGTGGTAAATTTTGGGATCGTTAGCACATGAATAGTATTTGAAGCTCTCTGAAGGTGTTTCTGTCTGTGTGGAACAAAATTAAAGCCACTCCCATTTCTGCAGCCCCAGCATTTAGCAAAGTGCCTGGCACTTTTGTTCATGCTCAATGTCTACTGAATAATTAATTGGAGAGAAGAAAAGGAACTTTATCTAAGGTAAATGACATTAAAGATGAAAGACTGGCAGAAGTGAGAATGACCTGTTTGTGGGAAAATGAAAGAAGAATCTTATTTAACAGGAACAAAGAGAATGCAAAATGGAGGGGTTGTTTTTAATTAGAGTATTTGAATTGTAAAGAACAGAAACTCATTCAGAACAATTTTCTCAAGATGATAATTATCAGTAAGGAAAATAGCGATACCACAGGAATTCAAGTCAAGGACTATTATGAGCTTACTCTTAATATTCCTTCCTTTCTTGTAACTGTTTCAGGGTGTGTACATGCTTCTCCTCCAATTCCCAACTGGTTCACATACTCTATTATTTTACACCCATGTATTTTCTTTACCCCAAGGATTCAGTCAACATTTCACCTCATTCATGACTCATTATTTGCCCATCTGTCCTCTCTCTGCCTCATGACCTTTCTGATTTTGCTTCCAGAGCTAAATTGAAAGAAACAAAGATTGGCATAACCAGAATAGTGGTTGGGGGAATAAAACTGAAAGGAAGCCCTGGCTGGTTGGCTCAGCAGTAGAGCATCAGCCTGGAGTGTAGAGGTCCTGGGTTCAATTCCCAGTCAGGGCACACAGGAGAAGTGCCCATCTGCTTCTCCACCCTTCCCCTCCCTTTTTCCTCTCTGTCTCTCTCTTCCCCTCCCACAGCCAAGGCTCCACTGGAGCAAGGTTGGTGCAGGTGCTGAGAATGGCTCCATAGCCTCTGCCTCAGGTGCTAGAACTTCTCTTGTTGCAGTGGAGCAATACCCCAGATGGGCAGAGCATCGACCCCTGGTGGGCATGCCAGGTGAATCCTGGTCTGACATATGTGGAAGTCTGTCTGACTGCCTCCCAGCTTCTAACTTCAGAAAAAGAAAAAAAAATGGAAGGAGAGGATAGGTATGAAGATTAGCTCTTCACTCCAATCACAATAGACAATGTATATACCTCTAGCATGATACCTATAATTCCTCTTTGTAATTGTCTATTTATTTTGTCATGGTTATATAGTCAGCTTTTCAACAGTGAGAAGAATCAATGAATGAACACATTAGTCAAAATTTATTTACTTTTATATTACACTTGAACACCCATTATTTTACTCATACCATAATTTATTTAGTACCCATGCTAATTAATAAGGGAAACACAAGTAAATAGATTGTAAGAATGGGTAGGTCCTTATACTTTACCCATGGGTAGTTCCCAAACTATTACAGCTAGGGAAAAAGCACTCGCAATGTTTCAGATTTATATACTTTTAGACAAAAGGACACTTTAAGCCTCCAAAAAAGAGTGGAAAGGAGGAAAAAGCAAAAATAATATGACCAGCAGTGGTAAATTATTCCCAACTAAAATGCTTAAGATAGCTTGGCCAATTAGGCATGTCTTTCTCCCTTCCCCCTTTCTTCCATTCATACTTGCTTGCTTGCTTCTCATGCCTTCCTGATTTGTTTTTGTTTTACCAATCCTGACTCTTACCCCCTCCAATTATTCCCCAAACTGATGTGAAGTGCTTTCCCAAATCCCACAAATTTCTAATCCTTAAGTGAATCCTTAGTTGATATGGGCATTAAGATTGGTGCACTTCCTGAAGGGACCCCTGACCCTACTATACATGGAGAGGCTGAGCAACGAGCATCCATCTTTGTGATTCTCATTTTTAACTCATCAAAAAGTACAGTTAACTCTCATATCAGTAGCCTTCAGATTTTCATCTTCATGCACATCTGGGCTGTCCTTTGCTTTCCTCTTCTGGTGTGTTTCTTTATACATTTTCCTTCAGAGTGCAGTTGTAATTTGGGAGGGTGTAATAAATAAGTCAGTCATTTAGCAGTATATACAAATGTCCTCCTTTCCTCCTCACCCCCCTTCTCATCATCAGAGATGGTATTGTCATTTCACACAATAGGCTTGTTGACATCAATGGAGCCAGAAAGTCTACGAGAAATTGTGACTTGAATTAGATATTCTGCTGAGGTAAGTAGACCTCAATTGGGATGACTATAAGAGCTCTGTTAAGATGGTGAAGAGGCTCTCTCACCAGGAGTCTAACTCAAATGTTCAAGTCTCAGGTGGATAAGCAAAGTAACAAAGGAGCAGGTATGATACAACAGAGAGCTAAGGACTGTGGCAAACTGGAAAACATATTTTTGGCCTATAGACACTCATATTTTAAAATTTCAAATACAGAGCATGCCAAATCAATAATGTATGTTAATGTGCCAAATTTTCCCTATGGGCTATCAGTTTGTAACCTCCACAAGACTTATAGAATTTAGGATCTAGGTAATACAGCAACAGATTACAGTGGTGAGCCAGAAAAGTGACATGCGGTATGGGGGAAGTAAGCCAGCAGTTAACAGGGTCCCAGTTTCAAGAATGACAGTGGCAAGAATCAGGCTCAGTGAAAGGCTTCAAGCCCTCTCTGACCATGGAGAGAGCAAGACAGAGTTCCCATCCAGGAAGGCCAAGGGTATGAGGGAGGTGATCATGACTGGGAATCAGACCTAGGCTGTAGTAAATGGCAACACTTATTACTGAATCACCTGCATGTTCAACTTAAATCCCTTAAAATTATTTTTATTGTTTCTTAAACATTGATTTTTAAAAATTTGCTTGTAGAGAATTTAGAAAATGTGAAAAGCATAATAAAAATGAACATTAGAACTGTCCTACTGAAGGCACTGTTTCCAAAGCTTGGGATCAGGCAGGGAATCAAGAGCTTCTGCCTTGGGAAGGAGGACTTGGGAGTCTGGGAGGATGAACTGGGATAACAGCTAGAAATGTGCTGACCTGGCTTCATGAATTATCTAGAGCAAGACTCATTGTAGACAATTTCAGATTATTTATCATGACTTTTAGTTTTAAAAAATTGTAGTTAGTCACCCAAATATAAATCCTAGCTTTTGTCTAGTCAGTATTCATGATATAAAAATCTTTTTTAGAAATTGTTAACTCTCAAGATGTTAAATATTCATATCTTACTAAAATTCATATCCTCAATTCATTTTTTTGAGATTATGAACTCTTTTGGATTACATTTACCAATGGTTTTTTGTTTTTGTTTTTGTTTTTGTTTTTTTTCTTTTTTTTTTTTTCTTTTTTCTGAAGCTGGAAACGGGGAGAGACAGTCAGACAGACTCCCGCATGCGCCCGACCGGGATCCACCCGGCACGCCCACCAGGGGCGACGCTCTGCCCACCAGGGGGCGATGCTCTGCCCATCCTGGGCGTCGCCATGTTGCGACCAGAGCCACTCTAGCGCCTGAGGCAGAGGCCACAGAGCCATCCCCAGCGCCCGGGCCATCTTTGCTCCAATGGAGCCTTGGCTGCGGGAGGGGAAGAGAGAGACAGAGAGGAAAGCGCAGCGGAGGGGTGGAGAAGCAAATGGGCGCTTCTCTTGTGTGCCCTGGCCGGGAATCGAACCCGGGTCCTCCGCACGCTAGGCCGACGCTCTACCGCTGAGCCAACCGGCCAGGGCTTGTTTTTGTTTTTTTTTAACAGAGCCAGAGAGAGTTAGGGATAGATAGGGACAGACAGACTGGAACGGAGAAAGATGAGAAGCATCAATCATTAGTTTTTCGTTGCAACGCCTTAGTTGTTCATTGATTGCTCTCCCATATGTGCCTTGACCATGGGGCTACAGCAGACCGAGCAACCACTTGCTCAAGCCAGTGACCCCAGGTCCAAGCTGGCGAGCCTTGCTCAAACCAGATGAGCCCGCACTCAAGCTGGAGACCTCGGGGTCTCAAACCTGGGTCCTCCACATCCCAGTCCAAAGCTCTATCCACTGTGCCACCACCTGGTCAGGCACCACTGGTTTTCTACATCATGGATTATATTTTTTTAATTTGGGTTTTGCTAAATATATACATAGAAGAGTATGAACCTTTTTTGGCCATCAACTATTGACCTGTTTTATGTAATAGTTGTGGCCCACTGTGCATATTTTTGAATAGGAGTATTTCCAGAGCAAATAAGTCAATTGAAGCTTTGGTCTAAAATTAATTGTTGTCAGCTGATATGTTACCATATCATATTTTAATTCTGGACTTTGTACTATAAAACTATTATTATTGAGCGAGTTTTTACCAAAAAAGAACTGTAAAAGAAAAATATAATATTCAGTGGAGAAAATTTCAACTTGCAATTTTCTGGGCTGCTCTTAAACTGCACTCATGGCTGTTTTGAAACAAAAATAAATCATCCCTCATATACCCATATAATGGCACATTCACTAAATAGGGGCCCTGTGTATAACATTTCTCCAAAATGTTAAATATAAGGTTTCCCAAGTGTAACTGTCACAATGCGTCCACTCAAGCATTCTAGCATCTGATATTCTAACATTATTTGTATATTTAGGTGTCTTTTTTTAACTTGCTTATTTTTTCCTTTTTTTGAAATAGCCACATCTGCTTCAGCCATTTTGTGACTTTTAAACTTCCTTCCGCAAAAGATGTTTAAAAACATGCATGTTTCTTATATAATATAACCATAATCTTTTTGGAAACTTTTAAAGAAATATAGTAAATATGGTAAGAAATTGAATTACAAACATTCAGAAGAGAATTTATGCTAGACATATTTTGCTCAAAAGTTTTTAGCTTAAAGTATTTATATAGCAAAAACAATGATTTACAGTGATAAACATCTCTAGCTGAGTCATTCATGGAAACAGCAACTCAGGAAATAAAAATTCTAATCATAGCTCTTTCTGATATATGTAATTTCATAATATCAAGGCATTCATTTCACTCTAAGTAATCTCAATTTTGTATATTATGAAATTGGGGTAACAATACATATCTACTCAATGGTGTGGCAAAAAATGAAAGAGCTTATGGTATCACAAAAAGAGAAATAGCCCCAGAGTTAAAAGATCTAGCTTTTAAGCATAGTCTTGTCACTTAAAATAGTCATGTGAATTTAAACAAGCCCCTTCATTGTCAGAGGCTGTCACTTTTTTTTATTCTTCAAATAAAGATAATAATATATATCTTATTTACCTTGCAAGAATATAGGGGAGAAAAACATGGAATAATATTGGTAAAAAAAACTTTATAAATTGTAAAGTGCTATATAAATGTAAATTTTAATTTCAGAACTAACACCAGGGCTTTGTTATAGTTCTGTTACCAAGACTGCTGTTATTCCATGGTGTCATGTGTAGAGAATTTCAGGGACACTTGCATAAGAGGAGATTTAAACAATAGTGGAGTGAAAAGAGACAGTATATTCTGGGAGAGACAGAGAAGACAGGCTATAGTGTAGCTGCCATGTGGACAGGAAAGGAAGTTACAGAGCCAAAAGGAGAGTCCTCTGCCACTGTTCTTGCTCCCCTGGCTGCAAGTCTTGTGGGACCCTTAAAGTTTAGGAGAAAAGAAGGCAAAAAGTACATCAAGAGAGAGAACAGCATCAGCGTGCCCCAAGGAGGTTGTGTGCTGGGTTCCTTGTCTAGCTTCCATATATTTCCTTGAGTTCCAGAAAGAGCAGGCTTTCTTTCAAACTACCCAGTCTCTTCCCTGGTGTTTCCTGGGCTTGTGCCCTTCTCCAATCCCATCCTTTTCCCAGACTTTGCCAGGCTAGTCTCCCTTTCCTGTGTGGTCACCATTTTGTCTTCTAGTGTGCACACACTCAGTGAAAGGACTGTCCACGGGCCTTTTTCGTCCTCCCTTTGTTAATTTGGCTAAACAATGCAGGTTGCTCCCATGAGTGGCTATAAGGCTGTCTTTCCTGCCTAGCTGACTCCATGGGATGTTGTCCAGAATGATGCTGGTTACTCCCTGGAGTGACTGTGAAACTGCTGTTTGCCAACTTAATCGACTGTAACCAGGTGTCTGGCTCTTCTCTTTTGTGACTAACTAACTGCCTACTCTGACAGTTCCATCTGCTTCAGTGTGGAATTCAATAAAATGCTGCTCTATTTCTAACTATTCTAAGGGGCATATCACTGGCAAGGTTACATACGTTCATCTTTGTAGGAATTTTGAGATTGGTATTATAATGAAATTCAAAGGATATTTATTTTGAAATTCTATATCTGTTAAAACGCACACATATATACTATTTCAATGATTTACATTTGTTTTGAGAAATATTATCAAATTTTTTCCAGTTCATATGTTCTCCATTCCTTCCACCACCAGCCCTGTCCCCAAGAACAATAAACTAAAAAGAGCTATAAAAACACCAGTGGTCACCTTCATGTTTCAGACTTCTTGGAAGTCTACAATAAAATCAAATGAATTTCAAGAAAAAATCATGGAGCTGCTATAATAAAAGCTATATATACCACACTGATGGCAATTTTATTTGTGGCCCCTTCTTAAATCAGGTAACTCTCAGGTATTTCTAAGGTACAGTCAAATCTCTGATTTTTTTAAATGCACATTTAATATCACCATTAATTTCAAATCTGTATTTCCATTTTGGTCTTTTCTTTAATATTCCAGATTATTAAATCCAACTGCATACTTGCTATCTCTACATAATTTTAATGTTGGTACTTGAACTATGGCATGCACCAAACAAAATTCCTGGCATGCTACTTTGGTACTCTTTTCAGCCAAACAAGTCCATCACGTTAGATTTCCCTATGTCAAATATGACACCATTTCCACTCAATTATTCCAACCAAAAGTCTATGAGTTTCCCCTGGTTCTTTTTTTTATATATTAATGGGGTGACATTGATAAATCAGGATACACATATTTAGAGAACACATCTCCAGGTTATTTTGACATTTGACTATGTTTCATACCCATCACCCAAAGTCAAATTGTATCCCGTCACCTTCTATCTGGTTTTCTTTGTGCCTGTCCCTTTCCCCTCCCCCCTCCCTTTACTTTCAACACCCCCCCTCATAACCACCACACTCTTGTCCATGTCTCTGAGTCTCATTTTTGTGTCCCATCTATGTATGGAATCATATAGATCTTAGTTTTTTCTGATTTACTTATTTCACTCAGTATAATGTTATCAAAGCCCATCCATGTTGTTGTAAATAATCCAATGTCATCATTTCTTATGCTGAGTAGTATGCCATAGTATATATGTACCAAAGCTTTTTAATCCACTCGTCCACTGACAGACACTTGGGCTGTTTCCAGACGTTCGCTATTGTGAACAATGCTGCCATAAACATGGGGTGAATTTCTCCTTTTGAAACAGTGCTATGGTGTTCTTGGGGTATATTCCTAAAAGTGGGATAACTGGGTCAAAAGGCAGTTTGATTTTTAATTTTTTGAGGAATCTCATACTGTTTTCCACAGTGGCTGCACCAGTCTGCATTCCCACCAGCAGTGCAGGAGGGTTCCCTTTTCTCCACATCCTCACCAGCACTTATTCTGTGTTGTTTTGTTGATGAGCGCCATTCTGACTGGTGTGAGGTGATATCTCATTGTGGTTTTAATTTGCATTTCTCTAATGAATAGTGATGTTGAGCATTTTTCATATGCCTGTTGGCCATCTGTATGTCCTCTTTGGAGAAGTGTCTATTCATTTCTTTCACCCATTTTTGATTGGATTGTTTGTCTTCCTGGTGTTGAGTTTTACAAGTACTTTATTGTGGACAAGTCCTGCTGGGGGTGAGGATGACAGAGACGCAAAGACCCGACTCCAGGGACTAGGTTCAGTGACTGAGATCCACTTTATTCAGGAAGTAAGCTAGCTTATATACATGGGTTCAGCCAATAGAATGTTACAGTGTGTCCTTCATAGCCAATAGCTAAAAAGATCAGGGAGCTGCATGGTTGGCGCTAAGTCACCTCCTTATAGCGGGCGAGCTTCCTTCCTGGGTATGCCCAGGAGGCTTCTGGGAACTGGAGTATTCTCACAGCATTGCATCAGCTGCAGCTGCTAGGAATGTATTCTGCCCTCCACCCACATCTCCCCCTTCTCTTTTAATTAAGGCCAACTGGACTTGATGAATGACAGCTTGCTGTTCTTGTAGCTTCTGAATGCTAGGCATTATGCAATGGAACTCTAGTAGAACTAGAACAACTATAATACCTATTATACTATATGCTAATAGATTAGCTGGATTAAACAATGAAGCAAGCTTCTCTAATGTTTGACTAGTTAGGAAATAGAACGGAGGTCTTAAACAGGAGATTCCTCCTAGGGGTCAAGATGTCATTTCCCTCCCATTGTGTTACAGAGACCTTCTAGGTGCCGTTAAACACAGTTCCATTTTGATTGTAAAAAATGGATATAGGTCCATGCACGCCCCCTTCCCACAAAGACCTCAGCATCCAAACATGGAACAGATGGCTTGCCATGGGCTGCATACTGCATATGGTTGCAAGGCACATTACACAAGTTACAACAACATGACAAATCATAATATTTCAACAATTACAGAGGTACATTTCACCAGTCTCTGAGTACTTTGCCAAAAGCACAAAATGTCCTCAGCCTTCTTTCTAGCCATGGGAAAAGCTTCCTGGGGCAGGGGAAGGGCCTCCAGCAAAGCCTCTCCCCACCAACTTCAGGGTATTTCACATTGTCCAAAATCTGTAAATTCATCCAAAAAAGGAGCCAGTGCTCACTTGGGTCATAGTCCAGGAAATCAGTCCACGAACATGAGACCTCAGCCACCCCTCTCATTCCTACCATCCTGGCAGGTCTTACACTGTCCCAAGGAGGAGTATGTGGCAATGGCAGTCAGCATTTTCCATCTCTGCTCTGGAGAGCATGATGGCAGCCACCCCTATGTCCCAAAATGTCAGCGAACCCACCAGCAGCTTAGCAGGCACTCCCTGCCATTCCAGCGGCCACTCAGCAATGCAAGCCTGGCTTCCAGGATGCCACTCATCCTCCCACCAGGGCTGCCGCCGTTTACCTTCTGGAGTCTGTGAATCGCAACTCTGGCCCAATTCTCCTCATCCTCTAAAGATGAACTGAAAATACCAGCTCATGATGCCAGGCTTAAGCCCTGGGCTTGTGGCTGCCTGCATCTGGGAGTCAGTGGTTACTATAGCACACATAAGCAAAAACAGAGCACCAGGGCCTGGGGGCCCATCAGGGGCAATTCTCTGGGCCCGCCCCAACAAAGCCTCCACATCCCCCCTGGAGATGGGGCACACATGCCAGCTGTGAGGTCTTCTTCTGGAGCGCTGAGGACCTCTTCCCCTCAGGCATAGTTGGTGTGGAGAAGGCCAGGGTTGTGGCTTTGGAGGGGTAAATACTGAACCATTTAGTGGGTGCCCAAGAAACCCTGTCAATCAGGTTGGGGTGTTCCTGGGATCCAAATTAGCTGAAAAACACAAGCATAACCTGTCCCTTGCATTAGAAGAGGGTGTGATCCCTGCCAATGTGCCATGGCTGGGTCCTTCCAGCATCATTTCAGAGAGAGGGGCAGGAGAGAGAGAGCGCGAGAGATACGGAAAAATAGACAAGACAGACAGACAGAAAGAAAAAAGACACATGGGGCATATAGGCTGGCCCATGGGTCTGCAACGGGAACACATGTTGGAGTAAATGGCATCTGAGAGGCTGGGGTGGGGCAGTGAGCCCCGGCAGGGAATGCAGAAGTATCAACTTCCACTTTTCCTGGTGGCAGAGCTGATGGCACAGTTAGCAATTTGGTTGGTTTTGTTTCTGTGTGCTCAGACACGATTTTGTCAAACTTGGAGGCTAAACTACTTTTCTCCTCAGTGGAGGGGGGTGAATAGAAATGTAGGGGCTCCTCTGAAAGAGGAGTAGCCTGTAGGACCTTAGGGACCAACGGAGGGTCCCCAGCAGGAGCACCGGTCAGGCAGGCATGTATCGCTAGCAGGGCAGGAATGAGGCCAAGAGGGAAGGTTTGTCCCCCATGAACCTCGGGTGAATGATCGCACTGGAAAGCTTGGGCCCAAATATTAAGGTCCCAAAGAGGCACATCCCGGAGCCAAAGGTTGAAACCTAAGAGGATTTCCCAGTAGGTACAAATATCCTCTTCACTAACTTTAACTCGCCTACTTTGCAATAGGGCATAGATGGCTACAGCTTGTGGGGCTCGAGAGTGGGGGAGAAGGTTTCCCATTGCAGAGAGTCACTCACCTGTCCCTTGGATGCTGGTTACGTCCCTGCCCAACGTTGGGCACCAGTTGTGGACAAGACCTGCTGGGGGTGAAGACGACCTAGACGCAAAGACCCAACTCCAGGGACCAGGTTCAGTGATGCAGATCCACTTTACTCAGGAAGTAAGATAGATTTGGGTTCAGCCAGTAGGCTGATATAGCATGTTCCTCAAAGCCAATGGCTGAAAAGATCAGAGAGCTGCATGGTTGGTGCAAAGTCACTTCCTTATAGTGGGCGAGCTTCCTTCCTGGCTATGCCTAGGAGGCTTCTGGGAGCTGGAGTACTCTCACAGCATTGCATCAGCTTCAGCTGCTAGGAATGCGCTCTGTGCTCCACCCACACTTTGTAAATTTTGGTTATTAACCCCTTATCAGACGTATTGTCAAATAAGTTCTCCCATTGTGTAGTTTGTCGTTTTATTCTGTTCTTATTGTCTTTAGATGTGCAAAAGTTTTTTAGTTTGATATAGTCACATTTGTTAATCCTGTCCTTTATTTCACTTGCCCGTGGAGATAAAAGCAAATATATTGCTGCAAGAGATGTCAGAGAGCATACTTAAGCCTATGTTTTCTTCTCAGATGCTTATGGTTTTACAGCTTACATTTAAGTCTTTTATCCATTTTGAGTTTATTTTTGTGAATGGTGTAAGTTGGTGGTCTAGTTTCATTTTTTTGCAGGTAGCTGTCCAATTTTTCCAACACCATTTGTTGAAGAGACTGACTTTACTCCATTGTATGCTCTTTCCTCCTTTGTCAAATATCAGTTGTCCATAAAGGTGTGGGTTTATTTCTGGGTTCTGTATTCTGTTCCATTGATCTATATGCCTGTTCTTATGCCAGTATCAGGCTGTTTTGAGTACAATGGCCTTGTAGTATAACTTGATATCCAGAAGTGTGATACCTCCCACTTTATTCTTCCTTTTCAAGATTGCTGAAGCTATTCGTGTTCTCTTTTGGTTCATATAAATTTTTGGAATATGTGTTCTATATCTTTGAAGTATGTCATTGGTATTTTAATTGGTATTTCATTGAATTTATAAAATGCTTTGGGTAATACAGACATTTTAATGATGTTTATTCTTCCTAACAATGAGCATGGTATATGCTTCTAACTTATTTGTGTCATCCCTGATTTTTTTAATCACTGTTTTATAATTTTCCAAGTACAAGTCTTTAATCTCCCTGGTTAAATTTATTCCTAGATACTTTATTTTTTTTGTTGCAATGGTGAAGGGGATTGCTTCCTAAATTTCTCTTTCTCACAGTTCATTGTTGGTGAATAAAAATACCTCTAATTACTGAGTATTAATTTTATATCCTACCACCTTGCTGAATTCATTAATCAGGTCCAGTAGTTTTTTGACTGAGACTTTAGGGTTTTCTATATACAATATCATATCATCTGCAAATAATGATAGTTTTACTACTTATTTTCCAGTTTGGATGTCATTTATTTCTTTTTCTTGTCTGATTGCTGTGGCTAGGACTTCCAGAACTATGTTGAATAAGAGTGGTGAAAGCGGGCACCCCTGCCTTATTCCTGATCTTGAAGGGATTGCTTTTAATTTTTGCCCATTGAGTATGATATTGGTTGTGGGTTTGTCATAGATGGCCTTTATCATGTTGAGGTATGTTCCCTGTATTCCCACTTTGCTGAGAGTTTTGATCATGAATGGGTGCTGAATTTTATCAAATGCATTTTCTGCATCTATTGAAATTATCACGTGGTTTTTCTCTTTCCTTTTGTTTATGTGATGAATCACATTGATTGATTTGCAAATATTGTACCAGCTTTGCCTCCACAGAATAAATTTCACTTGATCATGGTGTATGATTTTTTTTTATATATTGCTGGATCTGGTTTGCTAATATTTTTTTGAGAATTTTAGCATCTAAATTCATCAGGGATATTGGCCTATAATTTTCTTTCTTTGTGTTGTCTTTGCCTGGTTTTGGAATCAGAATAATGCACGCCTCATAAAAGGAGCTTGGAAATCTTCCTTCCTCTTAAATTTTTTGTAATAGCTTGAGAGAAATAGGAGTTGGTTCTTCTTTGAATATTTGGTAGAATTCACTTGTGAAGCCATCAGGCCCTGGACTTTTCTTTTTTGGGAGTATTTTGATGAGTGTTTCTATTTCATTTGTTGTAATCGATCTGTTTAGGTTTTCTGATTCTTCTAGATTAATTTTTGGAAGATTATATGTTTCAAGGAATTTGTCCATTTCATCTAGGTTGTCTAGTTTTTTGGCATACAGTTCTTCATAGTATTTTTTACAATATTTTGTATTTCTGTTGTGTCAGTTGTTATTTCTCCACTCATTTCTAATTTAATTTATTTGAGTCCTCTCTCTTTTTTTCTTGGTGAGTTTGGTCAAAGGTTCATTGATCTTGTTTACCTTTTCAAAGAACCAGTTCCTGGTTTCATTGATCCTCTGTATTGTTTCTTCAGCCTTTATTTCATTTATATCTGCTCTGGTCTTTATTATTTCCTTCCTTCTACTACCTCTGGGCTTTACTTGCTGTTCTTTTTCTAGTTTTTTTTAGATGCAGGGTTAAGTTGTTTATTTGAGCTTTTTCTAGCTTCTTAAGGTATGCATGTAATGCTATTAACTTCCCTCTCAGGACTGCTTGTGTTCCATAAATTTTGAGTTGATGTTTGCTCATTATCATTCATTTCTAGGAATTTTTTTATTTCTTCTTTGATCTTATTGTTAACGCATTTATTATTTAATAACATGCTATTTAGTTTCCAAGTGTTTGAGTATTTTTTAGTTTTTCTGTTGTAGTTAATTTCTAGTTTCATGCCATTGTGATCAGAGAAAGTGCTTGATATGATTTCAATCTTCTTAAATTTGTTGAGACCACTTTTGTTTCCTAACATGTGGTCTATCTTAGAGAATGTACCATGAACACTTGAAAAGAATGTATATTCTGCTGCTTTGGGGTGAAAAGTTCTTAAATATTCATTAAATCCAGTTGATCTAGTGTGTCCTTTAAGTCTGCTGATTCTTTATTAATATTCTTTTTTGGAGATTTATCTAGTGATGTTAGTGGGGTATTGAAATCCCCTACTATTATAGTATTGCTGTTGATCTCGCCCTGTAAATCCATCAAAGTCTGTTTTATATATTTAGGTGCTCCTATATTAGGTGCATAGATATTTATAATGGTTATATCTTCCTGTTGGATTGCTCCCTTTATCGTTATGTAATTACCTTCTTTATCTTTTACTATAACTTTTGTTTTAAAGTCCATTTTGTCTGATATAAGTATTGTTACCCAAGCTTTTTTTTCATTTCCATTTGTGTGAAATATTTTTTCCCATCCTTTTATCTTCAGTCTGTGTGCATCTTTTGTTTTAAGGTGTTTCTCTTGTACACAGCATATGTATGGGTCCTGTTTCTTTTGATTAGATCATTTAATCCATTTATATTTAAGGTTATTATTGATATGTAATTGTTTATTGCCATTTTATTTTTTAAAACTGTATTCCTCTTTTGCTATATTCTTTTTCTCCTTTGATCAGTTTATAACAGGCCCATTAGCATTTCTTGCAGCATTGGTTTGGTTGTAGTGAATTCCTTGAGGTTTTTTTTTAATCTGTAAAGCTTTTTATTTCTCCTTCATTTTTAAATGATAGCCATGGTGGATAAAGTAGTCTTGGTTGTAGATTCTTGTTCTGCATTACTTTGAATATTTCTTGCCATTCCCTTCTGGCCTCAAGTGTTTCTGTTGAGAAGTCAGAAGTCATCCTTATGGGGGCTCCTTTGTAGGTGATAGCCTTTTTTTCTCTAGTAGCTTTTAATATTTTCTCTTTATCACTTAGCTTTGGTATTTTAATTATGATGTGTCTTGGTGTAGATTTCCTTAGGTTTCTCTTTAATGGAGTTCTCTGTGCTTCTTGAAGTTGTGAGATGTTTTCCTGCCTTAATTTAGGGAAGTTTTCAGCTCTGATATTTTTGAACAAAGTCTCTGTCCCTTGTTCTTTCTCTTCTTCTTCAGGAACCCCTATGATGCGGACATTATTTCTCTTCATGTTGTCACAGAGCTCTCTTAGAGTGTCCTCAGACTTTTTGAGTCTCTTTTCTTTTTTCTACTCTATTTATGTGCCTTCATTTATCTTGTGCTCTAACTCACTAATTTGATTCTCAGCTTCATCCATCCTGCTTTTAATTCCTTCCACTGTGGTCTTCATTTCTGATATTGTATTTGTCATTTATGACTGATTCTTTCTTATTATTTCAATGTCCTTTTTTATATTTGCTATCTCTTTATTTAGGTGTTCGTAATGACCATCTATTGTTGTTCTAAGATCTTTGAGCATCCTAACAATCGTTATTTTAAACTCTGCATTTGGTAATTTGGTTATATCTGACTCATTCAGGTCTTTTTCTGAGGATTTCTCTTGATTCATTTGTGTTGCATTTCTCTGCCTTACCATTTTGTCTGCGTGAAAGAAAGTTTTGGTCACTGGAGTCCACTGTGTGTGGCCTCTGTTTTCACTAGGTGAGGTCTGTTTGCAGGCCTGCCACCACCTCTGCTGCTGCTGCTGCCTAAGGCAATTGGGTATGGAGGTTGTCAGTGCCCAATATAGACATTTTAATAATGTTTATTCTTCCTAACCATGAGCACTGTACAGCTACTTCTGTACAACTTATGACCACGATTGGTTTCAACAGACTGGTTGTAAGATGATTGGTTGTAAGTTGAGTAGGCTATATGTATAGTACTGTGAAATGATGTTATAAAAATCTTTAAGTCATATTTTATCATAATTTTCTTTCATTATTGTTATATATGATAATTTTCTTAGTTCATTTTATGCCATTTGTATCACCTCTATACCATTTTGTTTTTTATTTTTACATTCATCAGGTTTAAGTAAAACACTGCATTACCAGTACAACTGGTTTAATATTTGCAAAGACAATTTCCTCTTGGTAGACATCTTGGGAGGGGTTTGATGAAAAATATACAAGAAACAAAACACAAGTTGCTCTACCGAGTCTGGGATAACAGTTGAAATGGTGCACATGGAGATGGTAGTGTTGCTGGAAGCTGGTCCACACTGTCATATGCCCAGCTGGGCACCACTAGCACTGCCAGATGCAGAGCAGTCAAGGCTAGTGATTGTGGTTGTAAAGTCAAATGGTCGTAAGTTGCATAGGTCATAAATTGATCAATATTTGTATATGCTTCCACTTGTTTGCATCTTCCTTGATTTCTTTTATCAATGTTTTATAATTTTCTGAGTACAAGTTTTTAATCTCCTTGGTTAAATTTACTCCTAAGTACTTTATGTTTTTGGTTCAATAGTGAAGGGGATTGTTTCCTTAATTTCTCTTCCTGACAGTTCATTGTTGGTTTATAAAAATGCCTGTGATTTCTGAGTATTAATTTTATATCCTGCCACCCTGCTGAATTCATTAATCAGGTCCAGTAGTTTTTTGAGAGATGTTAGGGTTTTCTATATACAATATCATATCATCTACAAATAATGATAGTTTTACTTCTTTCCCAATTTGAATGCCTTTTATTTCTTCTTCTTCTCTGATTGCTGTGGCTAGGATTCCAGAACTATGTTGAATAAGAGTGGTGAAAGGGGGCACCCTTGCCTTGTTCCTGATCTTAAGGGGATTGCTTTTAATTTTTGCCCATTGAGACATCTTGGGAGGGGTTTGATGAAAAATATACAAGAAACAAAACACAAATTGCTCTACCGAGTCTGGGATAACAGTTGAAATGAGTATGATGTTGGCTGTGGGTTTGTCATAGATGGCCTTTATCATGTTGAGGTATGTTCCCTGTATTCCCACTTTGCTGAGAGTTTTGATCATGAATGGGTGCTGAATTTTATCAAATGCATTTTCTGCATCTATTGAAATTATCACATGGTTTTTCTCTTTTCTTTTGTCTATGTGAGTAATCACATTGATTGATTTGTGAATATAGTACCAGCTTTGCCTCCACAGAATAAATCCCACTTGATCATGGTGTCTGATTTTTTTCATATATTGCTGGATCCGGTTTGCTAATATTTTGTTAAGGATTTTAGCTTCCATATTCCTCAGGAATTTTGGCCTATAATTTTCTTTCTTTGTGTTGTGTTTGCCTGGTTTTGGAATCAGAATAATGCTCGCCTCATAAAAGGAGCTTGGAAGTCTTCCTTCCTCTTAAATTTTTTGAAATAGCTTGAGAAGGATAGGAGTTAGTTCTTCTTTGAATATTTGGTAGAATTCACTTGTGAAGCCATCAGGCCCAGGACTTTTCTTTTTTGGGAGCATTTTGATAACTGTTTCTATCTCATTTGTTGTAATCAGTCTGTTTAGGTTTTCTGATTCTTCCAGATTAATTTTTGGAAGATTATCTGTTTCAAGGAGTTTGTCCTTTTTATCTAGGTTGTTTAGTTTTTTGACATATAGTTCTTCATAATATTTTTTACAATATTCTGTATTTCTGTTGTGTCAGTTGTTATTTTTTCACTCTCCTTCCTAATTTTGTTTATTTGAGTCCTCTCTCTTTTTTTCTTGATGAATTTGGTTAAAGGTTCATCAATCTTGTTTACCTTTTCCAAGAACCAGCTCCTGGTTTCATTGATCCTCTGTATTGTTTCTTTAGCTTCTATATCATTTATTTCCACTCTGATCTTTATTATTTTCTTCCTTCTACTAACCTTGGGCTTTACTTGCTGTTATTTTTCTAGTTCTTTTAGATGAAGGGTCAAGTGGTTTAATTGAGCTTTTTCTAGCTTCTTCAGGTATACCTGTAATGCTATTACATTCCCTCTCAGGACTGCTTTTGCTATGTTCCATAAATTTTGAATTGATGTTTGCTCATTATCATTTGTTTCTAGGAATTTTTTATTTCTACTTTGATCTCATTGTTAACCCATTTATTATTTAAGAACATGCTATTTCGTTTCCAAGTGTTTGAGTATTTTTTAGTTTTTCTGTTGTTGTTCATTTCTAGTTTCATGCCATTGTGATCAGAGAAAATGCTTGATATGATTTCAATCTTCTTAAATTTGTTGAGACCACTTTTGTGCCCTAACATGTGGTCTATTCTAGAGAAAGTACCATAAGCACTTGAAAAGACTGTATATTCTGCTGCTTTAGGGGAAAAAGTTCTGAAGATATCCATTAAATCCAGTTGATCTAGTGTGTCCTTTAAGTCTGCTGTTTATTTGTTAATTTTCTTTGTGGAGGATCTATCTAGTGATGTTAGTGGGGTATAAAATCTCTACTATTATAGTATTGCTGTTGATCTCTCTCTTTATATCCATCAAAGTCTGCTATATATATTTAGTTGCTCCTATATTAGGTGTGTAGATATTTATAATGGTTATATCTTCCTGTTGGATTGCTCCTTTTATCATTACATAGTGTCCTTCTTTATCTCTTACCATATATAGCCTTTGTTTTAAAGTCCATTTTGTCTGATATAAGTATTGCTAACCCAGCTTTTTTTTATTTCCATTTGCATAAAGTATTTTTCCATCTTTTTATCTTCAGTCTATGTGCATCTCTTGTTTTAAGGTGTGCCTCTAGTAGACAGAATATGTAAGGATCCTGTTTTCTTATCCATGCAGCTACCCTATTTCTTTTGATTGGATCATTTAATCCATTTACTTTTAAGGTTATTATTGATATGTATTTGTTTATTGTCATTTTATTCTTTAAAACTGTATTCCTCTTTTGCTATATTCTTTTTCCACTTGGTCTCTTTACATCAGGCCCCTTAGCAATTCTTGCAGCACTGGTTTGGTTGTAGTGAATTCCTTGAAGTTTTTTGGTTTGTTTTTTTTGTCTGGAAAGCTTTTTATTTCTTCTTCATTTTAAACGATAACCTTGCTGGATAAAGTAGTCTTGGTTGTAGGTTCTTGTTCTGCATTACTTTGAATATTTCTTGCCATTCCCTTCTGGCCTCAAGTGTTTCTGTTGAGAAGTCCGATATTATCCTTATGGGGGCTCCTTTGTAGGTGATAGTCTTTTTTTCTCTAGCAGTTCTTAATATTTTCTCTTTACCATTTAGCTTTGATATTTTAATTACGATGTGTCTTTCTGTAGATTTCTTTGGGTTTCTCTTTAATGGAGTTCTCTTGCTTCTTGAACATATGAGACTTTTTCCTGCCTCAATTTAGGGAAGTTTTCAGGTATGATTTGATTGATAAAAGTCTCTATCCCTTATTCTTTCTCTTCTTCTTCAGGAACCCCTATGATGTGGACATTAATTTTTTTGTGTTGTCACAGAGTTCTCTTAGAGTTTCCTCAGACTTTTTGAGTCCCTTTCTTATTTCTGCTCTGCCTTTGTGCCTTTGTTTATTTTGTCCTCTAACTCGCTGATTTGATCTGCAGCTTCATCCATCCTGCTTTTAATTCCTTCCATTGTGGTCTTCAATTCTGATATTGTATTTTTAATTTCTGACTGATTCTTTTTCATTATTTCAATTTCCTTTTTTTGTATTTGCTATCTCTTTATTTAGGTGTTCATAATGACCATGGATTGTTGTTCTATGTTCTTTGAACATCCTAACAATTATTATTTTAAACTTTGCATCTGGTAATTTGTTTATATCTGACTCATTCAGTTTCTTCTCTGGTGATTTCTCTTGATTCATTTGGGTTGCATTCTCTGCCTGCCCATTTTGTCTGTGTATAAAAAGGGTTTGGCCTCTGGAGTCCAATGGGTATTACCTCTGTGTTAATTAGGTCTGGTCTGTCTTCAAGCCTGCCACCCCTCTACCATTGCCTAGGGCGTTTGGGTATGGGTGTTGCTGGCACTGGCCTGCCGCAGCTGTTGCTGCGGTTTTTGTCTCTCCTCTACAGGAGGAGCTGTGCTCACATGCCAGGCTCTACAAGCCTCAGCCAGTCTCGGTCTTTTCCCCACCCCTGAGGGTCACAAACCTCGTCACCAAGGGCAGGGGTGAGCATCTTTGTTCAGCTGCGAATCTCCACCTTTTCCCGGGCTTTTGCCCTGCCCCACAGGTGCAGTGGCTCATGTGTAGGGCTTCAAGCCTTGGCTTCGCAGGCCCCGGAGTCCCACCCTTCCCCAACAGGTGGGTTTGCAGGCAGGCCCGCAGCCCGTTTTCACACGTCCCCTCCGCCCCACCAGGCTAGACTGAGCTCACACCGGGCCTCAGGCATGGCCAGACTGGTTTCTGCCTCCAACAATGGAATTGCACCTCCACATCCCACCATCTCCCACCTTCCAGGAAGCCCTCAGCAGTGTGGGTGGGGGTGCTGCAGGTCAGACTCTAACACTCCATACTGTAGTCTTGTTAGCTCCCTCCTTCTAACTGGCTCTGCTTGGAATGCCACGGGAGAGCTTGTTTGGCTAGTGTCCTGCTTCCCTTTGCTGGTATTGCTGGTTCCAGGGGAAATATTCACTTCAGATTTGGGGAGTGACTCAGCCTAAGGGTTAGGGTGGCTGTCCCTCAAAGTGTTTCTCTCTGTGCCTCCTAGATTACACTCTCTTCCTATTACTCTGGACCTCTCCTCTCTTCCCATCTTCCAGAGCCCTGGGTGGGTGGTTGTGAAAGAGGTTTTCTGCACAGTCCCTTTAAGAAGAATCCTGGGTCTGAGAAAACTGTCTCTTTCTCACAAACAGTATCCTGACTTGTTTCGCAGCTAAATACTGTCCATACACCTCTTCTAGGCTCTGGGGCTGCAGGCTGGTGCTTTGTTCCTGGGGCCCAGGGCCTTCCCCTCTCTGCTAAACTCTGTTCCCACCACAAAAGTCTCTCCAGACTGCCGTTTGCTCCAGGAATCTAGGCAGCCATCTCCATGTTTCTGCTTTTCCTACCAGTGTCAACGTGGCTTCTTCAGTGTTCCTTGGTTGAAGAGTCCTCTTAGTTTAGTCCAAAGTTAGATTTTCCAGATGATGGTTCTTAAAATTAAGTTGTAATTCACTTTGTTTCTGGGAGTTGTAAGTTGGTACGTCCGCCTATTCCATTGCCATCTTGCTGCTCCTCCCCTTATTCTTTTTAGCTTTAGTCTATATATCTAAACCATCAGCTAATATTTTTGATTATTTTAAAAATACATCCTTAATCTGGTGCATTCCTTTTCATCTCTCTGTTATCATTCTAGTCCAAGTTACTTCACTCTTTCTCTACACATGCACACACACACACACACACACACACACACACTTTTTAAACCATCTAAACATAAGCTGCAGACATGATATCTCATTACCCCTAAATACTTCAGTATATAATTCCCAATACAATTTTTAATGAAGAAATTAACATAAATTTAATGTTGTTATATAATCTACAGACCTTATTTAAAATCTCCCCAATTGTCTAACTATGTCTACAGAAAAACCATTAAGTACTGTGTCCTGCCCAGCACAAAAAGATTGGCCCATAGATAGCCCTATTTCAGGCTTACTTCTCTTAATTATTTATAAGATACCTTAAGAAAATACATGAAAGAAAATAGGGACTTGGCTTTATCTAGCATAGCCTTGCTGTCAGATCTTTTATTAGTAACTTAAAATGTCATTATTAATATAAAATGAGTAGGTTATAGAAGATTGTCTCGGAGGAACACAGTCCTTCTAGAATTCCATAATTCTAGGACGATGGTTTCTGCTTTTACCTTTTGTATCGAGATGAATTCTAGTGCCATTTATAGGTTTCTTGCTAATAGTTGAGTTCACTGTGTCAAAGATAGGTTGATGAAAGGCACAGTTATTAAGCTCAAGGTTCTTGCAGGTTACTATAGGAGCTCACATGTAGGTTGTTGCTTTGAAAGAGGATGAGAAAAAATCTGTCCTCTTTCTTCAAGGATTTTGACTCTAATTATGGAACTTCAACTTTAAAAACCAAAAGTTACTTAATATTTACTTTTGCAATATTTTTCCTCAGGTATACTTAAAGACAAAGAGCAAAAGACAGATGTTAGGATGCTCTTAAGCAAAGTTTATACTCCCCCTACTTAATTCAAAAACATGGAACAATAAATAAAAATTTTAAAATAAAATGAAAGGAGAACAAGAGTGAAGTATCATGAATTTTGTGTTAGCTCAATGAAAGTTGTCAACACGATGACATCGCTATAGACACACACCTGTGATTTTTCACACTCACAGTGTGCCACAAGAATTCTAAAAAATACAGTACTTGAGTCTCTCAGTCGGGGCATTATCTCTCTTTTTCCTTAGATTGTCAAATTAAAAAATTGTCAACAGCCAACACAACAATAGCTTTCTTGTGTGAATGGATCAAAATTATGCCCATTTTTCTGTTTGATAAGGCAAAAATTATATTTTTTCATGCACTGCAAAATTTTAGTAATTAGTTTATGTGTGCCAGGAAATGAAAAGGTTAAAAATCACTGTATTAGATCGTAGTGTTCTCTGGGGCTCAAAGCTATCAGGCGAGAGGTGTTTGTACCTCAAAAAATTTCAGGTTGAGAGTTTTATCCCATCAGATAGTTTAACATATGTACTGAAATCCACAAGGCTAGACCAGAAGGTGCACCCAGCTCTATGCCAACATCAACAAAGAAGTCACTTTTGCATTCCATGCAGCATATTAGGAATTAGGAAAGCACCTCATATCAGTTTGGGTAATACTTGGAGGGAGTAAGAGTCCAGTAGGGAAAACAGGGTGAAGGCAGGAAGGCTTCAGAAGCAAGCACGAGTGGAAGTAGGAAAGAAGAGAGAAAGGGAGACAGAAAACAGGAAGGCAAATTAACAATTCTGTACTCAATCATTTTTTATAGACATCATTTATTTTCTTTACTATTCATAGCCACTTGTAAGTCCAGAGAGTTAAGGACTTACTCAAAGTCACAGGAACACAAAACACCAAAGTCAGAATATAAACCAAATCTGTGACTCAAAAGCACATGCATTCTTTAAGATACAAAACCCTCTCAAAAACAATTTTTAATCTGTGCAACAAAAGTATACATCTCAAGAGTGTTTCCTGCATGGGCTGACTGAATAGATAAATTTAACTTTCAAAACAATCCTGTGAGATAAGTATTGTTTTTTCCTTTTTCACAGATAAGGAAACAAAGGGTCAAAGAAGTTAAATATGACACTGAAAGCCAAGGGCTTTTGCAAACATCACTTGGTGTATGCAACAGTAAAAGGGTCTTCCATTCTATGGACATCTTGCAAAGAGGTGAGCTTGGTAGAACCAGAGTGCACCTGGATGCATGACAGGGCTGTGCTGCAAGAGACAGATCCTATGCACTGTTCTTTCTTTTATAGGGCAAGATGAGAGCGGACTTATAAGGAAGAGACAAAAAGAGTCTGGGCTTGGGCACTAACTGGTCTGAGATTAGGTGCCAGTTATCTGTAAAAAAAAAAAAATACTTGTTTGCTCCTGTGGGAAGTTGGTTTGGGGGTGCAAGTCTTCCTATTGGGGAGAAAGAAAACCACTGGTTCCACTGGTAAGGGGAAAGGCTAACCTGCAGCTAGCTCATTCAGACAACCCAGAGAGAACTTCCAGGGTCATTAGCTAGGCAGTTGAGCTTCTGTTTCTGTTTTCTCATTCACTAAAAATAGCACAAAGACCTGAATCCATTTCTTTTAATTTCAAAATGCAGGTAGAAGTTGGAAAACTACCCTTGTAAGTGAAGACAACAGCAGAATTCAGTGGCTATGGTCAATGCAGGTTTGCTTTAAGTGACTTATTTCAGATTTCAGGTGTTCAAATGGCAGGTTATAGTCAAATAGGTAAATGCTAGCATCCTGGTGCCAGGTGATGGGTCACTATTCATAGCATCCCAGACACAGCAGAGGACTGGAGGAGGAACATGTTTCCAACTAGAACAGGAAAGGTAACTCCGTGGGACTGGACAAAGGAAGTCACAGAAACCTTTCCCGTCAAATCATTGGATGGATTACAAGGGACAGTCTCTATATATTAACTGTGCTCTTTGTTCTTCACCCACAAAGTCTCTTTATGAAGTAATTTTCTACACAAACACATACAGAAGATCAAGGGAATTTCTACTTTAGAAGTCTTTTATCTTTCTACTCATTTACAATATTCATTTTTCTTTCTAAAATGAAGTAGACTACATGTACGTAATACTCCTGTGAATACTTTTGTCGAATGAATACTACCCGCGATTTTTTTAACTTTCTAATTTTTTAACTATAATTAAGTTTTAAATACATGTTCCCTTATAATGTTTAAAATTTCCACTTCTTTTTCTAATTTTATTTTAAAAAATAACTTTAAAAGGGTGACATTGATTAATGAGTACATAGGTTTCAAATAAACATTTCTATAGCATTTAAACTGTTGATTATGTTGTATACCCGTCACCCACAGTCAAAATATTTTTCATCATTTTGTATTCGTCCCACTTTACATCTATTCTCCCACCTCTCTCCCACATCTTCATGTCCCCACATCCTCTCCCCCTGGTAACCACTTCACTTTTATCTATGTCCATGAGTCTCAATTTTATATCCCACCTATGTGTGAAATTATACAGTTCTTAGTTTTTACTTACTTCACTCAGTAGAATGTTCTCAAGATCTATCCATGTTGTCGTAAATGCCACTATATCATCATTTCTTATGGCTGAGTAGTATTCCATTGTATGTATGTACTACATCTTCTTTATCCAATCCTCTATCGAGGAACACTTTGGTTGTTTTCATGTCTTGGCCACTGTGAAATAGTGCTGTGATGAACATGCAGGAGAATGTGTCTTTACGTACCAATGATTTTGAGTTTTGGGGGTAGATACCCAGTAGAGGAATTGCTGAGTCATATGGTAATTCTATTCTTAATTTTTTGAGGAACTACCATACTGATTTACATTCCCACCAGCAGTGAATGAGGGTTCCTTTTCTCGAAAGCAGGGGTCCCCAAACTTTTACACAGGGGGCCAGTTCACTGTCCCTCAGACCGTTGGAGGGCCAGACTATAAAAAAACTATGAACAAATCCCTATGCACACTGCACATATCTTATTTTAAAGTAAAAAACAAAACGGAACAAATACAATATTTAAAATAAAGAATAAGTAAATTTAAATCAACAAACTGACCAGTATTTCAATGGGAACTATGCTCCTCTCACTGACCACCAGTGAAAGAAGTGCCCCTTCCAGAAGTGTGACAGGGGCCAGATAAATGGCCTCAGGGGGCCGCATGCAGCCCTCAGGCCTTAGTTTGGGGATCCCTGCTCCAAAGCCTCCCTGACACTTGTTATTATCTGTGTTGTTGATAGTAGCCAATCTAACAGGTGTGAGGTGCTATCTCATAGTTTTGATTTGCATTTCTCGAATACCTAGTGAAAATGAGCATTTTTTCATATATCTGTTGGCAATTTGTATGTCCTCTTGGGAGAATTGTCTGTTCAGATCCTCTCTCCATTAATTAATTGGATTGTTTGCTTGTTTGTTGCTGAGCTTTGTGAGTTCTTTATATATTTTGAATATTAACCCTTTATCAGAGCTGTTGTTTAAAAATACCATCTCCTTTTTGATTGGGTACCAATTTGTTTTGTTAGTTTCTTTTGTTGTGCTGAAACATTTTAATTTGATATAGTGCTATTCATTTACTTTTGCCTTTACTTCCCTTGTCTTTGAGGTCAAATTCATAAATTGTTCTCTATGGCCAAGGTCCATGAGCTTAGTACCTATGTTTTCTTCTATGTAGTTTATAGTTTCAGGTCTTATATTTAGGTCTTTGATCCTTTTTTTTTTTTTTTTTTGTATTTTTCTGAAGCTGGAAACGGGGAGAGACAGTCAGACAGACTCCGCATGCACCCGACCGGGATCCACCTGGCACGCCCACCAGGGGCGACGCTCTGCCCACCAGGGGGGCGATGCTCTGCCCCTTCGGGGCGTCGCTCTGCCGCGACCAGAGCCACTCCAGCGCCTGGGGCAGAGGCAAGGAGCCATCCCCAGCGCCCGGGCCATCTTTGATCCAATGGAGCCTTGCTGCAGGAGGGGAAGAGAGAGACAGAGAGGAAGGATAGAGGGGGAGGGGTGGAGAAGCAGATGTGCGCTTCCTCCTGTGTGCCCCTGGCGGAATCGACCCCGGGTCCCCCGCACGCCAGGCCGACGCTCTACCGCTGAGCCAACTGGCCAGGGCCTTTCGATCCATTTTGAATTAATATTTGTGCAGGGGGACAAACTGTAGCAAAGTTTCATTCTTTTGCATGTGGCTTTTCAATTTCCCCTGCATCATTTATTGAAAAGACATTCTTTTTCTCCATTGGGTGTTTTAGTTCCCTTGTCAAAGATGATTTGTCCATATATGTGGTTTTATTTCTGGGTTCTCAATTCTGTTCCATTGGTCTATATATCTGTTTTTTCTGCCAGTACAATGCAGTTTGGATTATCATGGCTCTACAGTATAATTAGAGGTCAGGTAGTGTGATATCTCCAGATTCATTCTTTTTCCTCAGGATTGCTTTGGCTATTCAGGTTTTTTGTGATTCCATAAACCTGGTAAATTTTTGTTCTATTTCTTTAAAAATGACAATAAAATTTTCATAGAAATTGCATTATATTTGTATATTGCTTTGGGTAATATGGCTATTTTAACTATGTTGATTCTTCCAATCCATGAACATGGAATCTTTTTCCATTTCATTGGGTCTTTTTCAATTTCTTTTAATAATATTTTGTAGTTCTCAGTATATAGGTTCTTCATATCCTCTGTTAAGTTTATTCCTAGGTATGTATTTTTTTTTGTTGCAATTATAAAAGGAATTGTATTTTGAGTTCATTTTCTAGTTTCATCATCGGCATATAGAAAAGCAATAGACATTTTTATATTAATTTTGTATCCTGAGACTTTACTGTATTGGTTTATTGTTTCTAATAGTTTTTTGGTGAAATTGTTGTGGGTTTTGATACACAGGATCATGTTATCTGCAAAAAGTGATAACTTTATGTATTTTTTCTTGATATGAATGCTTTTTATTTCTTTCTCTTGCCTGATTGCTCTGCCAAAAATGTCCAGAACTATGTTGAATAAGAGTTGTGGGTGGAGCACAGAACGCATTCCTAACAGCTATGGCTGATGCAATGCTGTGAGTAACTCCAGCTCCTGGAACCCTCCTAGGCACACCCAGGAGGGAGCTTGCTCACTATAAGGAAGTGACTCAGTGCTAACCAGGCAGCTCCCTGATCTTTTCAGCCATTGGCTTTGAAGAACACGCTGTAACACTCTATAGGCTGAACCTGTGTATATAAGCTAGATTGCTTCCTGAATAAAGCGGATCTGTGTCACTGAACTTGGTCCCCAGAGTAGGGTCTTTGCATCTCCATCATCCTCACCCCCAGAAGGACTTGTCCACAAACAGTGGAGAGTGGGCAGCCTTGTCTTATTCCTGATTTTAGAGAAAAAGCTTTTAGTTTTTCACCATTTAGTATGATATTAGCTGATGATTTGTCATATATGGCCTTTATTATGCTAAAGTACTTTCCTTTTATACTTATTTATTTATTTATTTTTGTGGCAGACACAGAGAGAGGGAGAGTTAGGGACAGACAGACAGGAAGGGAGAGAGATGAGAAACATCAATTCTTCATTGCGGCTTCTTAGTTGTTTATTGATTTATTTCTCATATGTGCCTTGACCAGGGGGCTAAAGCAGACTGAGTGACCCCTTGCTCGAGCCAGTGACCTTGTGCTCAAGCTGGAGAGCCTCGCTCAAACCAGATGAGCCCGCACTCAAGCTGTCGACCTCGGGGTCTCAAACCTGGGTCCTCCACATCCCAGTCCAACACGCTATCCACTGCGCCACTGCCTGGTCAGGCTATACCCTTTTATTGAGTGTTTTAAACATAAAGGGATGTTGTGTCTTATCAAATGCCACCTCTACATCTATTGATAGAATCATATGAGTTTTGTTCTTTGTTTTGTCAATGTGTTGTATTATGTTGATTGATTTACATTTGTTGAATCATTCTTGTTCTCCTGGAATGAATCCCACTTGATTGTGATGTATTATTTTTTAATATGGTGTTGTATTTGATTTCCTAGTATTTTGTTTATGATTTTTAATCTGTATTCAATTGGTATGTAGTTTTCTTTTTTTGTGTCTTGTCCTTGCCAAGTTTTTATATGAGGGTTATGTTGGCCTCATAAAATGTGTTGGAGGGTATTGCTTCTTCTTCTATTTTTTGGAACACTTTGAGAAGAATAGGTACAAAATCTTCTTTAAATGTTTGGCAGAATTCACTAGTATAGCCATCTGATAATGGACTTTTGTTTTTTGGAAAGTTTTTGATAGTTGTTTCTATTTCTTCCCTGCTTATAGGTTCATTAAGGTTTTCCACTTCTTCATGACTCAGTCTAGGAAGATTCTATTGTTCTAGAAATACATTCATTTCCTCTAGGTGTTGAATTTGGTAGCATATAACCTTTCATAATATTCTACTATGATCCTTTGTATATCTATGATGTCTGTGGTAATTTCTCCTCTTTCATTTTAGATTTTGTTTATATGAGTCCTTCCTCTTTTTTTCTTAGTCTAGCCAGTGGTTTATCAATTTTATAGATCTTTTCAAAGAACCAGCTCTTTTTTGTATTAATATTTTCTATAGATTTTTTTGTCCTGTATTTCTTTTAGTTCTGCTCTAATTTTTACTATTTCCTTCGTTCTGCTGACTTTGAGTTGCCTTTGTTCTTCTTTTTCTAGTTCCTTAAGGTGTGATGTTAGGTTGTTTATTTGGTATCTCTCTTGTTTTATTTTCTTTTGATGGAGACAGAAAGAGAGAGACAGAGAGAGGTACAGATAGAGACAGACAAGAAGGGAGAGAAATGCGAAATATCAACTATTTGTTGCAGAACCTTAGTTGTTCATTGCTTGCTTTATCATATGTGCCTTGAGCAGGGGGCTACAGAAGAGCAAGTGACCCCTTGCTCAAGCCAGTGACCCCACGTTCAAGCTGGTGAGCTTGTGCTTAAGCCAATGAGCCCACCCTAAAGCCAGAAACCTTGGTGTTTCGAACCTGGGTCCTCCACATTCCAGTCCAATGCTGTATCCATTATATCACAGCCTGGTCAGGCTCTTGTTTCTTGATATAATCCT
The DNA here is from genome assembly GCF_036850995.1 of Saccopteryx leptura. NCBI lineage: Eukaryota > Metazoa > Chordata > Mammalia > Chiroptera > Emballonuridae > Saccopteryx > Saccopteryx leptura. Next base: position 122,338 of record NW_027095702.1, read on the forward strand.
GTAACAATATAAACTTCCCTCTTATTACTGCTTTCATTGCATTCCAGACATTTGGATATGTCATGTTGTTATTTTCATTTGTCTGTATATATCTTTTGATCTCTGCTTTTATTTCTTCATTGGCCCTGTCATTTTTTAGAAGTATGTTGTTTAATTTCCACAATTTTGTGTGTGGGGGAGGGAGTTTTAAATTTTGCAGTTAAATTCTAATTTCAAAGGCTTATGGTCAGAAAATATGCTTGGTATAATTTCAATTTTTCTGAAATTGTTGATGTTAGTTTTTTGGCCCAACATATGATCTGTCCTTGAAAATGTTCTATGCACACTGGAGAAGAATGTGTAATCTAACATTTTGGGGTGAAATGTCTTGTAAATGTCTATCATGTCCATTTGGTTCAGTGTGTCATCTAAGGCTGATATTTCTGTATTGATTTTCTGCTTGGATGGTCTATCTAGAGCCATCAATGTTGTGTTGAAATCTCCAAGTATAATTGTGTTTTTGTCTGCTTCTATTTTTAGATCAGTTAATAGATGTCTTATATATTTTGGTGCTACCTGGTTTGGTACATTATATTAAGAAGTGTTATGTCTTCTTGATACAATATCCTCTTTATCATTATGAAATGTCTTTCTTTGTCTCTGGTTACCTTTGTTGTCTAGAAGTCAGCATTGTCAAGTATGAGCATGGCAGCACCTGCTTTTTTTATATATTATTTGCTTGGAGAATCATTTTTCAATCTTTCACTTTGAGTCTACTTTTGTCCTTGAAGCTTAGATGTGTCTCTTGAAGGCAGCATTTGGTTGGGTTTTGCTTTTGATACAATCTGCTACTCTGTGCCTCTTTATTGGAGAGTTTGGGCCATTTACATTTAGAAGAATTATTGACACTTAAGAATTTCTTATAGCCATTTTATGCTTTGTTTTCTGGTAGATCTGTGTCCTGTTTGGTTCTTCTCTTTTTTGTTTCTGTTGCTTTTTTTTTGTGGCATTCCATACTTCTTTTCCTGTTTCTTTTTTTAAGCTGTGTGTTTTAGTAGTGGCTTTTTTGTGGGTGGTTACCATTAAGTTACTAAGAAAAAAAGTTCATATGTACAAAAGTTCTTGTCTTATGAGTGCTTCTGCACTCCATCCTCCTTTGCTACTGCAGATCTTTATCCTCTCCCCTTTTGTTATTGTTGCCACAAATTACTTTGTTTTTATTGTTACTTTGTTTGAGTTTTTATTTGTAGTTTTCATTTGTTTTGTTCTTTGTGTCTGGTCAAGTAACCCCCTTCAGTATTTTCTGCAGGGTGGTTTACTGGTAATAAAATCCCTCAGCTTCTGTATATCTCTAAATGATTGTATTTCTCTTTCATATTTGAAGGATAATTTTGATAAATATAATATTCTTGGCTGGTAATTTCTCTTTTTCAGTACTTTGAATATTTGGTCCACTCTCTTCTGGCTTGTAGAGTTTCTGTTGAGAAGTCTGATAATAACCTAGTAGGCTTTCCTTTACAGTATGAAGAAGGCCAAAAACTGATTCAAAAGACTATATGCACTTTTATTTTCATTGTAGCCCTATTTACAATAGCCAAGATTTGGAAGCAACCCAAGTGCCCATCAGTAGATAAGTGTATAAGAAGGCTGTACATTCACACAATGAATACTACTTAACTGTAGAAAAGAAGGAAATCTTACCTTTTGCAACAGCATGGATGGACATGGAGAGTATTAGGCTAAGTGAAATAAGCCAGTCAGAGAAAGACAAATACCATATGATTTTACTTATATGTGGAAACTAATGAACAAAACAAGCTAACAAAGTAGAAACAGACTCATAGTTACAGAGAACAGAATGACAAATGTCAGAAGGGACGGTATGTTTGGAGCTGGGTGAAAAAGGTAAAGATATTAAGCAAAAAAAAAAAATCTTTTAGACACAGACAGCAGTGTAGTAATTACCAGAGAAAGGTGTGTGGGGACAGGTATAAAAGGGTAAAGGAGGGATAAATGGTGATGAAAGGAGACTAGACTTTGAATGGTGAACGTGCAATACCTATATAGATAATATATTATAGAACTATACACTTGAAATCTCTACAATTTTATTAAGCAAGGTCACCCCAATAAATTAAATAAAAATAAATAAATGTGAACAATCTAATCAAAGGCAGAGATATTGGTATATATATATTTATCCACATGCCAATTCTACATGATCTTAATAAATGTAGCTGTAGCTTATTATATGATGAGACAAGTGCTCCCACTACTGCCTACTTATTTTTTTTCCTTTATTCCTGTGGAATTCCTTTGCTGATCTTGAACCTTTGCTCTTCTACATTATGTACATATTAGAATCAGCTTGTAAGTTATAAGAAAAAGGTTACATTAAAGTTGTCATTGAAATGTCATTGAACCTACTGACTTTTAACATATTGAATCTTCCTGTCATGTGGAAAATCACCTTGATGCAATAGTAGCTTCAAAATATACTATCAGGCAAGCTATTCCAGCCATCAAAGAACAGAAAAGCTCAAGTCTAGATTAAAATGCTCAAAGTACATGGTTTATTAAATCACTTTAAAACACACAGTGAGAATGACAGGATAAAGAAAGGGGTAAGGTAACACACTTGGGATAGGATCCAAACTGTGTGGAAGGGCAACATTACCTGCCTCCTGTTTTTCCTCTATGCCACATGAGCCTCAGGACCAGATTTAAGGTCTAACAAAGCTTCCCAGATAGACCAATTATGAGACATAATTGCCCTATTAGAGAAATTCAGAGGCAAGAACAGTTGGTCTCAACTGTAGCTTTTTAATTAACCTGTTGAAAAATCTTGGGTTTTATTTGTATTAATTGGGTAGAGGACATGTGGAGCCAAAATGGATGTCAAAAATGGGTAGTTTAAATAAGGCCTCAAGAATATTGAATGCTTTTTAAAAACTTTTTATTAATTTTAATTTATTGTGTTAACAAGAATTCAAGTGTATCACTCAATATAACTCTCTTACCCCTACACATTTGTTTCCTATCGCTGCCTCCTCTCCCCCCTTCACTTTGGGATTTGCTATCCTGTTATCTGTATCCATGTGTTATGTATATATAATTTCACTAATCCTTTCACCTTCTCTGATCCCATTCCCTTAATCCCCTTCCCTCTGACAGCTGTCCCTCTGCTCCCTATGACCTTGCTTCTGCCTCTATTCTATTCCTCAGTTCATTTTGTTCATTAGATTCCACATATAAGTGAGATCATATGGTATTTGTCTTTCTCTGCTTGGCTTATTTCACTTAGCATAATAATATCCAAGTCCATCCATGCCATCTCAAAAGCTCAAAAGATAAGATTTCCTTCTTTTTCACAGCTGTATAGTATTCAATTGTGTGTATGTACCACTGCTTTTTAATCCACTTGTCCACTGATGGACACTTGGGCTGTTTTCACATCTTTTCTATTGTAAACAATGCTGCAATAAACATGGGAATGCATATCTTCTTTTGAATCAGTGATTTGGTGTTCTTAGGATATATTCCTAAAAGTGGGATAGCTGGGTCAAAAGGCAGTTTGATTTTTAATTTTTTGAGGAATTTCTGTACTGTTTTCCACAGTGGCTGCACCAGTCTGCATTCCCACCAGCAGTGCAGGATGGTTCCCTTTTCTCCACATCCTCGCCAGCATTTATTGTGTGTTGATTTGTTAATGAGCACCATTCTGACAGGTGTGAGGTGGTATTTCTTTGTGGTTTTAATTTGCATTTATCTGATGATTAATAATGTTGAACATTTTTTCTTATGCCTATTGGTCATCTGTATGTCCACTATGGAGAAGTGTCTATTCAGTTCTTTGCCCATTTTTAAAATTATATTCTTTACGCCCTGGCTGGTTGGCTCAGTGGTAGAGCATCGGTCTGGCGTGCAAGAGGTCCCGGTTCGATTCCCGGCCAGGGCACACAGGAGAAGCGCCCATCTGCTTCTCCACCCCTCCCCCTCTCCTTCTTCTCTGTCTCTCTCTTCCCCTCCCAGCCAAGGCTCCGTTGGAGCAGAGATGGCCCGGGCGCTGGGAATTGCTCCTGGCCTCTGCTCCAGGCGCTAGAGTGGCTCTGGTCGCGACAGAGCGACGCCCCGGAGGGGCAGAGCATCGCCCCCTGGTGGGCAGAGCGTCGCCCCCTGGTGGGCATGCCGGGTGGATCCCGGTCGGGCGCATGCGGGAATCTGTCTTACTGTCTCTCCCCTTTCCAGCTTCAGCAAAAAAATAAAATAAAATAAATTATATTCTTTATCTTCCTGGTGTTGAGTTTAGAAGTTCTTTACAAATTTTAGTTATTAACCCTAATCAAATGTATTGCAGAGTATGTTTGCCCATTATGTGGGTTGTCTTTTTATTTTGTTCATGATGATGTCTTTAACTGTGCAAAAGCTTTTAGTTTGATATAGTCCCATTTGTTTATTTTGTCCTTTATTGTCCGTGGAGATAAATCAGCAAAAATATTGCTACGAGAGATATTGAAACAGTTTACTGCCTATGTTTTCATTCCAAGATTGTTTATGGTTTCATGACTTACATTTAAGTCTTTTATCCATTTTGAGTTTATTTTTGTGAATGTGTAAGTTGATGGTCTAGTTTCATTTTTTTTGCAAGTATCTGTCCAATTTTCCCAACACCATTTATTAAAGAGACTGTCTTTACTCCACTGTATGCTCTTACCTCCTTTGTCAAATATCAATTGTCCATAAAGATGTAGGTTTATTTCTGGGTTCTCTGTACTGTTTCATGGATCTGTATGCTTGTTCTTATGTCAGTACCAAGTTGTTTTGATTACTGTAGCCTTGTAGTATAACTTGATATCAGGAAGGGTGACACTCTCACTTTATTTTTCATTTTCAAGATTGCTGAGGCTATTTGTGGGGGGGGGTATGGCTCCACATAAATTTTTGAAATATTTGTTCTATATCTTTGAAGTATGCCATTGATATTGTAAAAAGAATTGCATTGAATTTATAGATTGCTTTGGGTAATATAGACATTTTAATGATGTTTATTCTTTCTATCAATGAACATGGTATATGCTTTCACTTTTTTGTATCTTCCTTGACTTCTTTTATCAATGCATGCCTCATAAAAGGAACTTGGAAGCCTTCCCTCCTCTTGAATTTTTTGAAATAGCTTAAGAAAGATAGGTGTTAGTTCTTTGGATATTTGGTAAAATTCACCTGTGAAGCCATCAGGTCCAAGGCTTCTGCTTCTTGGGAGTTTTTTGATAACTGTTTCAATTTCATTTGTTGTAATCAATCTGTTTAGGTTTTCTGATTCTTCCAGATTGAGTCATGGAAGATTGTATGTATTTAGGAATTTATCCATTTCACCTAGTTTGTCCAATTTTTTAGTATATATATTTTCATAGTATTTTATTACATTCCTTTGTATTACTGTGGTATCAGTTGTTACTTCTCCTTTTTCATTTCTAATTTTATTTGAGTCCTCTCTTTTTTTCTTGATGAGTCTGGTTAAAAGTTTGTCAATCTTGTTTACCTTTTTAAAGAACCAGCTATTGGTTTATTGATCTTTTGTCATTGTTTCTTTTTTTTATCCTCTATGTCAGTTATTTCCACTCTGATCTTTATTATTTTCTTCATCCTACTTCCTCTGAGCTTTATTTGTTGTTCTTTTTCTAGTTGTTTTAGATACAGGGTCAGTTGTTTATTTAAGCTTTTTCTTGCTTCTTAAGGTATGACTGTAATGCTTGAACTTCCTCTCCAGGACTGCTTTTGCTGTTGTCCCATAAATTTTGAATTGTGTGTTCATCCTCAGTTGTTTTAAGAAAATATTTAATTTCTTTCATGATCTCATTGTTAACCTATTAACTGTTTAATAACATGCTATTTAGCCTCCAAGTGTTTGAATGTTTTCCCAGTTTTTTTCTATTATAGTTGATTTCTAGTTTCATGCCAATTGTGATCAGAAAAGATGCTTGATATGATTTCAATCTTCTTAAATTTATTGAGACATGTATTGTGTCCTAACATGTGGTCTACCCTAGAGAATGTACCATGAGTACTTGAAAAGAATGTATATTTTGCTGCTTTGGAGTGACAGTTTCTGAAGATATCTACAGTCTGTCCGTAAATGTGTCATGGTGCACATTTGACCGGTCACAGAAAAGCAACAAAAGATGATAGAAATGTGAAATCTGCATCAAATAAATAAAAACTCTCCCAGTTTCATACCTATTCAGTGCAGTTCAATGTGGGCTCACAGACAGATTTTTTTAGGGCTCCTTAGGTAGCTATCCCGTATAGGCTCTACAGACTCATCACTAACTGATGGCCTACCAGAATGGGGTTTCTCCATCAAACTGTCAGTTTCCTTCAACTGCTTATACCACCAAGTAATATTATTCCTATGTGGTGACACTTTGTTATAAATGCGCCAATATTCACGTTGCACTTTGGTCAGGAATTCAAATTTAGCGAACCACAGAACACACTGAACTTTTCCTCTGTACCGTGCACATCTCGACTGGCATGGCCATGGGCTGTCTGCTATATACCCGGTGTTACATCATCATCTGTGCATGTGTACATGCTGCCACATTATCCTACAGAAACTGGGAGGGTTTTTCTTTTATTTAGTGCAGATTTCACATTTCTATCGTCTTTTTTTTTTAATTTTTATTTATTTATTCATTTTAGAGGAGAGAGAGAGAGAGATTGAGAGAGAGAGAGAGAGAGAGAGAGAGAGAGAAGGGGGAGGAGCAGGAAGCTTCAACTCCCATATGTGCCTTGACCGGGCAAGCCCAGGGTTTTGAACCGGCAACCTCAGCATTCCAGGTCGACGCTTTATCCACTGCGCCACCACAGGTCAGGCTCTATCGTCTTTTGTTGCTTTCCTGTGACCGGTCAAAATTGCACCATGACTTTACGAACACACTATATTAAATCCAGTTGATCTAGTGTGTTATTTAAGGCTGCTGTTTCTTTGTTAATTTTATGTCTGGAGGATCTATCCATTAATGTTAGTAGTGTAATAAAATCCTCTGCTATTATAGTATTGCTGTTGATCTCACCATTTATGTTGATCAATATCTGCTTTATATATAGGTGCTCTTATATTAGGTGCATAAATATTTACATGGTTATATCCTCCTGTTGGATTGCTCCCTTTATCATTATGTAGTGACCTTTTTTATCCCCTACTATAGCCTTTGTTTTAAAGTCCATTTTGTCAGATATAAGTATTGTTACCCCAACTTTTTATTTTCATTTCTATTTGCATGAAATACTTTTTTCCATCCTTTCACTTTCTGAGGTTGTGTTTATCTTTTGTTCTGAGATAGGCCTGTTATAGACACATATGTATGGGCCCTGTTTTCTTATCCATGCAGCTACCTATGTCTTTTGATTGGAGTATTTAATTCATTTATATGTAAGGTTATTATTGATATGTACTTATTTATTGCCATTTTATTCTTTAAATCTACAATCCTCTTTTTCTAGGGTTTCTTTTCCCCTTTGTTTTTTTTACAACTGGCCCCTTAACATTTCTTGCAATACTGGTTTGGTTGTAATAAATTCCTTGAGGGCTTTTTTGTTTTGGGGGTATTTTTGTCTGTGAAGCTTTTTATTTCTCCTTCAATTTTAAAATGATAGCCTTGCTGGATATAGAAGTCTTGGTTGTAGGGGTTGTAGGTTCTTGATCTGCATCACTTTGAATAATTCTTGCCAATCCCTTCTGACCTCAAGTGTTTCTGTTGAGAAGTCAGATATCATCCTTATGGGGGCTCCTCTATAAGTAATTAACTGCTTTTCTCTTGCAGATTTTAGTATTCTTTGTTTGTCTCTTAACTTTGGCATTTTAATTATGATGTGTCTTGGTATAGGCCTCCTTGATTTCCTCTTTAATGGGACTCTCTGTGATTCTTGAACTTGTATGACGTTTTCTTTCATCAATTTAGGAAAATTTTCTGCTATGATTTCTTCAAACAGGTTCTCCATACCTTGTTCATTCTCTTCTCCTTCAGGAACCCCTATGGTGCGAATGTTGTTTCTCTTCATGTTGTTACAGAGCTCTCTTAGAGTTTCCTTAGACTTTTTGAGTCTCTTTATTTTTGCTTCTCTGCTTGCATGCTTTCATATATCTTGTCCTCTAAATCAGTGGTCCCCAACCCCCGGGCCATGGACCAGTACCAGTCTGTGGGCGATTTTGTACCGGTCCGCAGAGAAAGAATAAATAACTTACATTATTTTTGTCTTATTTATATTTAAGTCTGAACAATGTTTTATTTTTTTTAAATGACCAGATTCCCTCTGTTACATCTGTCTAAGACTCACTTTTGACTCTTGTCTCGGTCATATGATACATTTATTCATCCCACCCTAAAGGCTGGTCCGTGAAAATATTTTCTGACATTAAACCGGTCCGTGGCCCAAAAAAATTGGGGACCATGGCTCTACGGCACTCTAACCCTCACTTTTCAAGGCACAGGATTCGTCATTGTTTTTGGTTCATTGGCCTCTTTTAGTTGAAGGGCTGTGTAGAGCAGTGACTTAGAGCCTTTGAGCGAGACTGGCTGTGTTTGATTCTGGCTCTGGTGTTCTCTCTAGCAGTGTAAACTTAACCTCTCAGGACTCTAGTAAAGGTGACAAAAATAGCATTTACCTCATGAATTAGACTAGCACTTGGACTATATATACTGAAGGCTAACGTAATAGTAACTATTAATTCTATAGCAACATTGTATGCCTAATTGGAAAGTGGTTCACCTGAATGGGAAAACTGGAAGATGAAGTTGACTTAATTTGAAGTAGTTTACATGAGCACTCGCACCAAGATATCACATTGAATCACAGTCACATAAATAGCACCAGTTCTGTTCTCCTTGTTGCTAAGATTCCCAGTTAGCGCAGCACAGAGGATAAGTGCATGGGTTTTCATGTCAGCCATGGCACTTGCTGCACGTCCTTATCTTGGTTTCCTTCTCTGTAAAATGGCTGAAAATGATGCTTTCTTCACACAGTTCTTGTGAGCTTTAGATGAGATAGTGCAAGTAGAGTGACTAGCATGATTTCTGACAAACAGAATATTATGTTATTAATAATAAATGTTAGTGGGTGTTATTGCTATTTTGTATAAAATAATAAGGCAAATAAGCCCTTCTGATATTCCTACTTTTATCTGTAATGATCACAATTCAAATGTAGTCAGAACTGGTGCTTCTCAATATAGAATTAGATATATATCTATAATTCTAGAACACTCTTGTGCCTGGACCATAGTGTAAATACTTACATACTGTTAGATGCATGGATCTGTGAGTACTGAGTGTTTTGTTTTGTTTTCTTCTGTGAATCTCAATCTCAGTCTCTAAGATGTTTTGCTATGCTTTACCTTACTGTTTCAGTCAGTTTAGCTGGGGGAGATTGTTTATGTCCTCACTAGGTCTTGCTGTATCTAATCTAGTCTTGATGGAAATCTGTTCAAAGTAGCTAAAAGAAGTCATGGCCAGTTGGCATTAGCTAAAAAAATATGAAGAGTTTGGGAAATATTTCTAAAGCACAATAGGAAAATAATAGGACATTATTTTGTTGGATTTATATGGCTGGCATGTATTGGAGTTTGGCTTATCTTATCTAGGGCAAGTTCTGGTAAAATTCCTTTTTTAAAGATTTTATTGATTGATTTTAGAATAAGGATAGAGAGAAAGGTAAGGGGAGGAGCAGGAAGCATCAACTTATAGTAGTTGCTTCTCCAATGTGCCTGTGGGCAAGCTCTGGGCTTTGAACCAGGCCCCCAGGGTTCCAGGCGGATGCTCCATCCACTGCACCACCACAAGTCAGGCTTCTCCGGTCAAATTTTAGTTGGCACTTTCCCTTATACAATTTGCTCTACTTGGAGCTTATTATTGTCTTAATAAATTAAAATTAATTTGAATATTAGCCTAAACTAAGTGTAATGAAGAAGGTAACTTTTAGCTCCCCTCTTGCTTAAGTGCATTTTAAAGCTAAATAGTAGTTGTACATTATGAGTTGCTCTCTGGTATTCAAAGTACTGTCTTGGAGCATTTAAACAGACAAACAGATTTTTAATCTTTATAATGTAAAATCTAACAGAAGAGTAAAAAAAATGCCTTTATTCCTGAGAAGAAGCAGAAATGTGTTTAACCATTCATATTTTTACAATGGGTTGTTTATTAAATTCTGTTTATACTTTACCACAGCCCTTAGTCCAAACTTTATTTTCATTTGCCATGAATGAATACTGTTGCTGTGGCCTGACCAGGCAGTGGCACAGTGGATAGAGCATCAGCCTGGGACACAGAGGACCCACATTGCCAGCTTGAGCACAGGCTCATCGGCTTGAGAGTGGGCTCACCAACTTGAGCACATGGTCCTTTGCTTGAGCATGAGATCATAGACATGACCGCATGGTCACTGGCTTGAGCCCAAAGGTTGCTGGCTTGAGCCCAAGGTCTCTGGCTTGAGCAAGGGGTCACTGGCTTAGCTGGAGCCCCCAGTCAAGATTGATGCTTCTCATCTCTCTCCCTTTCTCTCTCTCACTCTCTAGCTCTTACTCAAAGAAATAAAGAAAGAGAGAAAGAAAGAAAGAAAAGAAGGAAGGAAGGAAGGAAGGAAGGAAGGAAGGAAGGAAGGAAGGAAGGAAGGAAGGAAGGAAAGGAAGTTTCTGTATCAACAGTGGGACTCGTGGCATTTGAATGTGGTTAACTCTGAATACACCAGAATCGGCACTTCTGTGTATGTTTGTAGCTCTTTGTTTATGGTGTTTATCATTTATTAACTGTGGGTCATTAATTTGGTTATTTTTTTATTTTTTATATTTTTCTGAAGTGAGAAGCAGGGAGGTAGAGAGACAGACTCCCACATGCGCCCAACCAGGATCCACCGGGCATGCCCAGTAGGGGGTGATGCTCTGCCTATCTGGGACTTGCTCTGTTGCAACCAGATCCAAGAGGCAGAGGCCACAGAGTCTTCCTCAGCGCCTGGGCCAACTTTGCTCCAATGGAGCCTTGGCTGCAGCAGGGGAAGAGAGAGATAGAAAGAAAAGGGTGGGGAAGGGTGGAGAAGCAGATGGGCACTTCTTTTGAGTGCCCTAGCCAGGAATCAAACCCGGGATTTCCACACACTGGACTGACGCTCTACCACTGAGCCAAGTGACCAGGGCCTATTTTGTTATTTTTGTACCTGTTCATAAGATAGCTCTTGGAACTCTCACTGCTTAGGATAATGTCAGGAAGGAAGGAAGGAAGGAAGGAAGGAAGGAAGGAAGGAAGGAAGGAAGGAAGGAAGGAAGGAAGGAAGGAAGGAAGGAAGGAAGGGAGGAAGGAAGGAAGGAAGAAAGGGAGGAAAGGAGGGAGGGAGGGAGAGAGGAAGGAAGGAATAAAAGAAGGAAGGAAAAATGGAAGGAAGAAAGGAAAGAAGGAAGGAAGGAAGGAAGAAAGGAAGGAAGGAAGGAAGGAAGGAAGGAAGGAAGGAAGGAAGGAAGGAAGGAAGGAAGGAAGGAAGGAAGGAAGACTAGTATGGAGCTAGAGTCAGAGAAGTGAGCCTAGGAGAACACTATGGTTATTACGCTCTCTCACCTTCTGTATACCACGCTCTTGGCTGCTCTTTGATGTCTCTGTCCAATTTCTTGACAATACTAGCTTTAAAGAGAAGTAAATCCAAGAAATCTTCTTTGTTGACATAAATGGGTTCAGTAATTTTCAACTCCATTAATAGTAATAATATAACAAATGGAAATATTTTTACTGTAGGTTTTAAATAATCCTCACAGTATAATTCACAGGCCTATCATATATGGTCCATCCTCCTTTTCTAAAGTTCAGTGTTTTTGCTCTGTCAGCCTGGCATCAATAAAAGCTCCTGAGACATCAAATGTAAAAGAAAGTTAACATTGCTTTCCCTCTGTACTCTAACCTGTTATGTACAGGAGCTAAAAGTGTTAATTTTGGAGCGATATAATATTGCTCTAAAGGGCATATTAAAATAATGTGTGAAGACACCAAATAAAATAAAATTGTTGAAATGGCTTTTGAGAGTACTGTTCTTTGACTCTAACTGGCCTTTGACTGCATGCATTTTTTTCTGATTCCAGAATAGCATAGCTATTTGACAGGTTTTGATAAGAAATATTAAAAGATTGTATTGGCCCTAACCGGCTGGTTCAGTGGTAAAGCAATGGCCCAGTGTGTAGAAATTCCTGGGTTCGATTCATGGGGAGGACACTCAGGAGAAGTGACTATCTGCTTTTCCACCCTTCAATCACTCTCTTTTCTTTTCTCTCTCTCTCTCTCTCTCTCTCTCTCTCTCTCTCTCTCTCTCTTTCTCTCTCTCTCACTCTTCCACTCCTGCAGCTATTGCTCAAATGAGCAAGTTGGCCCTGGGCCCTGAGGATGGCTCTATGGCTTCACCTCAGGCATTAAAGTAGCTCAGTTGCTGAGCAATGGAGCAGCAGCCCCACATGGACAGATTATCATCCTACACAAGGGTTGCAAGGTGGATCCCGGTTGGGGAACATGTAGGAGTCTGTCTCTCTGCCTCCCTGCCTCTCAATAATACTAATAATAAATTTATTTAAAAAGTGATTATAAGAGAAAAGGAAAGTGAGGAGAGATAAAAAGGGTAAACAGGGATAAATGGTGATGAAAATACTTGAGGTTGTGAACACAGATGATGTATTATAAAAAATAAAATAAATGTAAAATTAAAAATTTTTTTTTTATTTTTATTTTTTTTATACTTTTATTTTTTTAATGGGGTGACATCAATAAATCAGGATACATATATTCAAAGATAACAAGTCCAGGTTATCTTGTCGTTCAATTATGTTGCATACCCACCACCCAAAGTCAGATTGTCCTCTGTCACCTTCTATCTTGTTTTCTTTGTGCCCCTCCCCACCCCCTATCCCTCTCCCATTCCCCCCTCCCCCCCGTAACCACCACACTCTTATCAATGTCTCTTAGTTTCACTATTATGTCCCACCTACGTATGGAATAATACAGTTCCTGTTTTTTTCTGATTTACTTATTTCGCTTCGTATCATGTTATCAAGATCCCACCATTTTGCTGTAAATGTTCCGATGTCATCATTTCTTATGGCTGAGTAGTATTCCATAGTGTATATGTGCCACATCTTCTTTATCCAGTCATCTATTGATGGGCTTTTTGGTTGTTTCCATGTCCTGGCCACTGTGAACAATGCTGCAATAAACATGGGGCTGCATGTGTCTTTACGTATCAATGTTTCTGAGTTTTTGGGATATATACCCAGTAGAGGGATTGCTGGGTCATAAGGTAGTTCTATTTTCAGTTTTTTGAGGAACCACCATACTTTCTTCCATAATGGTTGTACTACTTTACATTCCCACCAACAGTGTATGAGGGTTCCTTTTTCTCCACAGCCTCTCCAACATTTGCTATTACCTGACTTGCTAATAACAGCTAATCGAACAGGTGTGAGGTGGTATCTCATTGCCGTTTTGATTTGCATTTCTCTAATAGCTAAAGAAGATGAGCATCTTTTCATATATCTGTTGGCCATTTGTATTTCTTCCTGGGAGAAGTGTCTATTCATATCCTCTTCCCATTTTTTTATTGGATTGTTTGTTTGTTTGTTGTTGAGTTTTATGAGTTCTTTGTATATTTTGGATATTAGGCCCTTATCTGAGCTGTTGTTTGAAAAAATCATTTCCCATTTAGTTGGCTTTCTGTTTATTTTGTTATCAGTTTCTCTTGCTGAGCAAAAACTTCTTAGTCTGATGTAGTCCCATTCATTAATTTTTGCCTTCACTTCTCTTGCCATTGGAGTCAAATTCATAAAATGCTCTTTAAAACCCAGGTCCATGAGTTGAGTACCTATGTCTTCTTCTATGTACTTAATTGTTTCAGGTCTTATGTTTAGATCTTTGATCCATTTTGAGTTAATTTTTGTACAGGGGGAGAGACTGTAGTCCAGTTTCATTCTTTTGCATGTGGCTTTCCAGTTTTCCCAGCACCATTTATTGAAGAGGCTTTCTTTTCTCCATTGTGTGTTGTTGGCCCCTTTATCAAAAATTATTTGACTATATATATGTGGTTTTATTTCTGGACTTTCTATTCTGTTCCATTGGTCTGAGTGTCTATTTTTCTGCCAATACCATGCTGTTTTGATTGTCGTGGCCCTATAATAGAGTTTGAAGTCAGGTATTGAAATGCCCCCAGCTTCATTCTTTTTCTTTAGGATTGCTTTGGCTATTCGGGGTTTTTTATAGTTCCATATAAATCTGATGATTTTTTGCTCTATTTCTTTAAAAAATGTCATTGGAAGTTTGATGGGAATTGCATTAAATTTGTATATTGCTTTGGGTAATATAGCCATCTTGATTATATTTATTCTTCCTAGCCAAGAACAAGGTATATTCTTCCATCTCATTATATCTTTTTCGATTTCCCTTAACAATGGTTTATAGTTTTCATTATATAAGTCCTTTACATTCTTTGTTATGTTTATTCCTAAGTATTTTATTTTTTTTGTTGCAATCGTGAAGGGGATTATTCTTTTGAGTTCCTTCTCAGTTGTTTCATTGTTGGCATATAGAAAGGCTATTGACTTCTGTATCTTAATTTTGTATCCTGCGACCTTACTGTATTGGCTTATTGTTTCTAGTAGTCTTTTTGTGGATTCTTTGGGGTTTTCGATGTATAGTATCATATCATCTGCAAAAAGTGATACCTTTACTTCTTCTTTTCCGATATGGATGCCTTTTATTTCTTTGTCTTGTCTGATTGCTCTGGCTAGAACCTCTAGTACCACATTAAATAAGAGTGGAGAGAGTGGACAACCCTGTCTTGTTCCTGATTTAAGGGGGAAAGCCTTCAGTTTAGTGCCATTTAATATGATGTTAGCTGATGGTTTATCATATATGGCCTTTATCATGTTGAGATATTTTCCTTCTATACCCATTTTGTTGAGAGTCTTAAACATAAAATTGTGTTGTATTTTATCGAAAGCCTTTTCTGCGTCTATTGATAAGATCATGTGGTTTTTGTTCTTTGTTTTGTTGATATGGTGTATTACATTAACCGTTTTACGTATGTTGAACCATCCTTGAGATTCTGGGATGAATCCCACTTGATCATGATGTATTATTTTTTTAATATGTTGTTGTATTCGATTTGCTAGTATTTTGTTTAGTATTTTAGCATCTGTATTCATTAGAGATATTGGTCTGTAGTTTTCTTTTTTTGTGCCATCCTTGCCTGGTTTTGGTATGAGGGTTATGTTGGCCTCATAAAATGTGTTTGGAAGTATTGCTTCTTCTTCAATTTTTTGGAAGACTTTGAGTAGAATAGGAACCAAGTCTTCTTTGAATGTTTGATAAAATTCGCTGGTATAGCCGTCAGGGCCTGGACTTTTATTTTTGGGGAGGTTTTTAATGGTTTTTTCTATTTCTTCTCTACTGAAAGGTCTGTTTAGGCTTTCTGCTTCTTCTTGACTCAGTCTAGGAAGGTTGTATTTTTCTAGGAATTTATCCATTTCTTCTAGGTTGTTGAATATAGTGGCATAAAGTTTTTCATAGTATTCTACAATAATTCTTTGTATATCTACGGTGTCCGTGGTGATTTCTCCTCTTTCATTTTGGATTTTGTTTATATGAGTTCTTTCTCTTTTTTCCTTGGTAAGTCTTGCCAAGGGTTTGTCAATTTTGTTGATCTTTTCAAAGAACCAGCTCCTTGTTCTATTAATTTTTTCTATAGTTTTTCTGTTCTCTAATTCATTTATTTCTGCTCTGATTTTTATTATCTCCTTTCTTCGGCTGGTTTTGGGTTGTCTTTGTTCTTCTTTTTCTAGTTCCTTAAGGTGGGAAGTTAAGTGGTTCACTTGGGCTCTCTCTTGTTTGTTCATATATGCCTGAAGTGATATGAACTTCCCTCTTATCACTGCTTTTGCTGCATCCCATAGATTCTGATATGTCGTATTGTCATTTTCATTAGTCTGTATATATCTTTTGATCTCTGCACTTATTTCTTCTTTGACCCATTCATTTTTTAAAAGTATGTTGTTTAGTTTCCACATTTTGGGGGGATTTTTTTCCTCTTTTTTGCAGTTGAATTCTAGTTTCAAGGCTTTATGATCAGAAAATATGCTTGGTACAACTTCAATTTTTCTGAATTTGCTGATGTTGTTTTTGTGGCCCAACATATGGTCAATTCTTGAGAATGATCCATGTACACTGGAGAAAAATGTATACTCAGTCACTTTGGGATGAAATGTCCTGTAGATGTCTATCATATCCAGGTGCTCTAGTGTTTTGTTTAAGGCCACTATGTCTTTGTTGATTCTCTGTTTGGATGACCGATCTAGAGCCGTCAGCGGTGTATTGAGGTCTCCAAGTATGATTGTATTTTTGTCAGTTTTTGTTTTAAGATCAATAAGTAGCTGTCTTATATATTTTGGTGCTCCTTGGTTTGGTGCATATATATTAAGAATTGTTATGTCTTCTTGATTCAGTGTCCCCTTAGCCATTATGAAATGGCCATTTTTGTCTCTGAGTACTTTTCCTGTCTTGTAGTCAGCATTATCCGATATGAGTATTGCTACACCTGCTTTTTTTTGGATGTTATTTGCTTGGAGTATTGTTTTCCAGCCTTTCACTTTGAATTTGTTTTTATCCTTGTTACTTAGATGAGTTTCCTGTAGGCAGCATACAGTTGGATTTTCTTTTTTAATCCATTCTGCTACTCTGTGCCTTTTTATTGGTGAGTTTAATCCGTTTACATTTAGTGTAATTATTGATACTTGTGAGTTCCCTATTGCCATTTTATATCTTGCTTTCTGTTAGTTTTGTGTCTTGTTTGATCCTTCTCTTTTGTTTTTCTATCTTTTGTTTTTATTTGGTTGTATTCCATACATATTTCCTCTGTTGCTATCTTTTTTATCTCATGTGCTTCTGTGGTGGTTTTTTCAATGGTGGTTACCTTTGAGTAATGAAAAGGGTCCCTACCCTGTTCATTGTAGCGAACTATTTTGTGAGTACTTTTGCACTCCATCGTCCTTTGCTACTGTTAATCTCCATCTTCTCCCCCTCTTTCTTTTTGTTGTTGTCACAGTTTAAATTTGGTTTTATTGTGTTCTTCTTGGAGCTTTTACTTGTGGCTCTGTTTTTTTTTTGTTCTTTGTATCTGATTGGAGAACCCCCTTTAGTAATTCCTGGAGTGGGGGTTTTCTGATGATAAATTCCCTCATCTTTTCTGTATCTGTGAATGTTTTTATTTCTCCTTCATATTTGAAGGATAGCTTTGATGGGTATAGTATTCGTGGCTGAAAGTTCCTCTCTTTCAGGACTTTAAATATTGGGGTCCACTCTCTTCTAGCTTGTAGAGTTTCTGCTGAGAAATCTGATGATAATCTAATGGGCCTTCCTTTATATGTTGTATTCTTCTTTTCCCTGGCTGCCTTGAGAATTTTTTCTTTGCTGTTGGTTTGTGTCAATTTCATTATGATATGCCTTGGAGTAGGTTTGTTGGGGTTAAGAAAACTAGGAGTTCTGTTTGCTTCTTGAACTTGAGGCTTTAGTTCTTTCCACAGGCTTGGGAAGTTCTCATCTATTATTTGTTTGAGTATGTTCTCCATTCCATTTTCTCTCTCTTCTCCCTCTGATATACCTATTATTCTTATGTTATTCTTTTTGATGGAGTCAGATAATTCTTGTAGGGCTATCTCATTTTTTTAATTTTTGAGTCTCTTTCTTCTTCTCTCTGTTGTGCCTCAAGTTGCTTGTCTTCTATTTCACTAATCCTCTCTTCTATCTGACCTGTTCTATTAGCTAAGCTTGTTACTTCGTTTTTCAGCTCGTGAATTGAGTTTTTCATCTCTGTTTGATTTGTTTTTATAGTTTCAATTTCCTTGGACATATATTCTTTGTGTTCATTGAGTTGTTTTCTGAGCTCCCTAAATTGCCTTTCTGTGTTTTCTTGTATATCTCGGAGGATTTTTAGGATTTCTATCTTGAATTCTCTGTCATTTAGCTCCAAGGTTTCCAATATATTAAATTTTTTCTCCATAGATTTTTCCTCATCTAGCTGTGTTACCTCTCTTTCTTTTGTATCCATGATATTCGATTTTCTCTTCCTTAATGGCATCTGAGGGTGGTTTTGTTGATAGTATTAATGAGATTTAATAAAGAATAAAAAGTTTAAAAAAAATAATAAAAAATCGAAAAGAGTTGTTTTTTTTTAAAAAAATTAATAATGAAATAAAGAAAAATAAAATAAAATAAAAATTAAAAAAAAAAAAGGAAATTATTCCCCCCCTCCTTTTTTCCTCTCCTCTCCTCTCCCCTCTTTCTTGATAAAATCTTGTGGTGGACTGTGAATTATAACAAACAATGCCTGTGATGGAGGGCCTGAATTGGGGAAAAGTAATAAAGGGGCAAAAAAAAAAAAAAAAAAAAAAAGAAAAAAGAAAAAAAAGAGCGTATGGACCCACAAAAAGCAAATAAGGAAAAAATTTGGGTCAAGAATAAAATGATTTGCTTTTAGGTGTTGGTTGTCTAAGAGTTATGATGAGAGGATTAAGAGGAAAACGGAAAAATGGGGGGACAAATTAAAAAATTACTATTGTATTTAGTGGAACAAGAACTAGATAATATGGAGAGCCAGGGATGGGAGCACTGCTAGTGAGTTAAAAAGGTGAAGTAAAAACCCCCCAAAATGCCACAAACATAAGTTTGAGTCCCAGATAAGATAATTTGTTTGTTATTGAGGTTTGAATGAGAGGAGATGTAAAGGAGAAAGGAAGAAACTAATATAGAGGGAGAAAAGAAAGAGAGAGAGAGAAAAAAAAGAGGGAACCACTAAAAGAAGAAAAAAGAAAGGAGAGAGAGAGAGAGAGAGTTAAGGGTTTTGGAGTGCAACCCTCATAGAGAGAAAGGAAGAGAAGAGAAAAGATAATGGGAGATGTAACACTTATGGGTAGTGTAGTTCAAGGAGAGGAGAGAGTAAGACCGGTAGAGAGTTAATCGGCCAAATTGGAGGAGGAAAAAAAAAGTATCAAGAATGAAGATAAGAGAAACAAACGAACAAATATAATAAAATGGGATAGGTTATAAAGTCTGCAGATTATTCTTGATTTTGAGAGGTTATCTTCTTGCTTTTTCTTTTCTCTCCCTCTTCCTGGTCGGTGACTCTGTACCCCGGGTTTTGCCCCTTTGCCACGCTCAGGTGGAGGTTTGCAGTTGATAAGTCTCTATGGCAATGTCATGTATTGTGCTTTAGTCTCGTTGGCAGTCGAGGCTATTAGCATTTATAGGCTCCGACAGTGAGAGAGTCCGTGTTCCTGGAGCCTTTCTCCTAGTCTTTCCTTCCTCAATTAGTAGCCTGATAATCCAGCTATGGGGTTGCTGCTGCCTCTGCCTGGATAGTAAGAGGCTCAAAGAGCTGGCAACTCCCCACTCTATTTCCACTCAGCACAGGGCTCTGGGTAAGGCTCAGTCAGTCAGAGCTGCTAGCATAATCAGGCGGGCTTTCCGCCCACTCAAAGACCTCTGGCTCTGCCACTCTGTCCGGTAACACAAGCGGGTGCCCACTTCCGGGGCGCTTGGAGGAAACTCTCACTCACTGGCTGCGCGCGCAGACCAGGATATCCGGCCAGCAGTCTCACGCTCTGAGTGAAACCCCCAACCGCAGGGAAAAGTTGCAGCGTTGGAATTGAGTCTCGCTCCGTCCCCGTGCGCGGCTTTTGCAAGGCACTGGGGCAGCCCGAGATTCCGCTTTGGCCCACACAAAGGCCCCTGACTCTGCCCCTCTGTGCGATAACACGGGCGCGCACTGCCGAGGCACTCGGAGGAATCGCTCACTCCTTATCTGCACGCGCAGACCAGGATATGAGGCCGGCCCCGTTTCCCTCTGAGTGAAACACCCTCCAGCACGGAAAATCTCCACCGTTGGAATTAGTTCTCACTCCCTCCCGTGCATGGCTTTCCCAGGGCACTGGGGCTGCCCAGAGACTCTGCCCTCGGCCCACAGAAAGGCCTCTGACCCTGCCTCTCCGTGGGGCAACACGGGCACCCACTTCCGGGGCCTAGGAAGAAATCTCTCGCCCACTAACTGCGCACCAACCAGGAGACCGGGTAAAATGTCCGCGCCGCTTGTCTTTCTTTGTTTGGGTTTGGCGCGAGTGTTAGCTTGTATTGCCTGGGTTGCCACAGGATTAGTTTTTCCTCGGCTTAGATCTCCGTGCCACAGCCTGGTTCGGCCATTTGTGTCACGGCCTGGATGTATTCACCCCCTTTGCCCGCCTCAGTTTCTATATTCACAGTTACCAGAGAAAGCCGCCCTGTTTAGGTTAGTGAGGAAGGCGGAGCATTTCTTACTCCCTATTTCCTTTGGGGTTTGGTTATATATTTAGCCAATTTTTCACTCAATCATACCTTTGGGTGTATTGCGAAGCATCTGGAAGCTCCAAGTATAGGTTTTTCTGTTTCTGGTTGAAGATCTTGTTGAGTTTTGGGGAAGATTTATCGGTATCGCTTCCTACCCTGCCATTACTCTGACGTCATCTCCAAATTTAAAATTTAATAAGTTATCTTTTATTCCTGAATCTGTGTAGTTGGGATTTCCTAAAGAGGTGTAAGAAATATTATGTATTTATATGCTAATGAACCATTTTTATTACAAAAATAAAGTTTCCTGAATCAGAAAGGAGTCCTTCACTCCTGAGCTCATTCATCAGTGTGTGCCGTCCACCCCCGTCTCCGTGGGGCTCTGGACCTGGCTCCTGGGCCGAGGCCTCCACATACTACTGCTCTGGTGCTGACAGGGGCTGGGACACAGACAGGTGCACAGGAACAACACTGGACTCCAGAAGATACTAAGACCCATGGAGTAAACAGACTCAGGTGATGTGAGTAGGGAGTGATGCGGTTCTACTGGTTTTCTATTGCTGCCCTAACAAATGACCTCAAACAGGGAGGCCCACACAACAGTGTGTGGTCACAGGGAGTGTGGGTCAGTAACCTCAGGGGGGTTCACCGGGCTGACTCTTTCCTGACGGCTCCTGGAGGCCCCATTTCCTGCTCACGGCGTCTTGCAGAATCCACTTCTTAAGGAACAGCTTCCTTCTGTGGCCCTGCCGAAGCCATTCCTGGCTTCAGAGTCCACTCGCCTCCCTTGGCCCACATTCCCTTCCTCCAGCCTCAAAGACAGGACAAGGGTTGAGTCCTTCCTACAGCATCTTTGACCCCTTCTCCTGCCCCTTCCCACTGCTGAGAACACCTGGTACCTGTCCAACCTGGCTGACCCAGGGCTGTCCCTACTTTACCTCTGTGACCTGTCTTGCCTTTGTGACCCGTCCTACCTCTGTGACCTGTCATACCTCTGTGACCTATTGCCACATTTTACCCCACAGGTTTGCGTTGGGGCCTCTGCAGGGTGACTCTCCAGCAGGTTCAGGGAAGGGCTCCCCAAGTTCTTGTACTATTTACGCTCAGACTTAGCATTTAGACAGAGCTGCCCACATTCAGCACTGGGGAAGTCACCACCAAAGACAAGAGCCCCAGGGCAGGGAGAGCAGGACAGGCAGGAGTGTAGGGGAGGGTGAGTTGACAGCACTCTCGGAACAATGATTTTAAGCATGAGAATGACATGATCTGGTATATATATATATATATATATATATATATATATATATATATATATATATATATATATAGAGAGAGAGAGAGAGAGAGAGAGAGAGACAAGAAGAAACAGGAGTGACGGAAAGAGAGAAAGAGAGAGAGATGAGAAGCATCACCTGGTAGTTGTTTCACTTTAGTTGTTTATTGATTGCTTCTCATACACGCCTTGAGGGGGTCATGGGAGAGGTTAAGCCCAGTAGTGACCCCTTGTTCACCGGCAACCTTGGGATCACATCGATGACCTCGCACTCAGCATGCCCGCACTAAGGAGGTGAGCCCCACTCAAGCCAGTGCTCCAGTGCTCAAGCCAGAGACCTCGGGGTTTTGAACTTGGGCCTCATCGAACTAGATCACCACTCTCTCCATTGGTCAGGTGATCTGGTTAATATTTTTAAAGATCATTCTGTGATTTGACACCTGCAATGATATTTGAGATGTGTCTGGAGAGCACAGGTAAGATTTAGACAGATGAAGATGGTGAGAAACGTGATTCAGGTACGGAGAGTGGGCACGCAGCCTGGGGGCTGAGGAAAGATGAGAGACTGGAACACACACTTCTCAGAGGTTAGTGAGTGAGGGGACAGGGCCCTCCATGGAGAAAACAGGGAAGGGTGAACTGGGGACCCTCCATAAAGGAAACCGGGCAATGGGGACAGGGGGCCTTCCATGAAGATGACAGAGCAGGGGGAACAGGGGTAGAACAGGGCAGGGGGAACAGCACAGGGGGACGGGGCAGGAGGAATAGGACTGGGGTAACAGGGCATTGGGGACAGGTGATGCTGGGTGGAGGGAACAGGGCAGAGGGACAAGGGATGCTGGGTGGAGGGAACAGGGCAGGGGGACAGGGGATGTTGGGTGGAGGGAACTGGGCAGGGGGGACAGGGAAAGAGGAATAGGACAGGGGGACAGGGCAGAGAGGACAGGGAAGGGGGGATAGGGCAGGGATCTGGGCATGAGGGACAGGGCTGAAGGGACAGGGTAGAGGGGACAGGTCAAGGGGAACAGGGCAGGGGGACAGGGGATGCTGGGTGGAGGGAACCGGGCAGAGGAAACAGGGAATGCTAGAACAGGTTAGGGGGACAGAGGATAATGGGTGGAAGATACAAGGCAGGGGTGACAGGTCAAGGGGTCAGGGTGGGGGAAACTGGGCAGCAGGGACTGGGCAGAGGGTCAGGGCAGGGGTCAGGAGAGGGGGCACAGGGCAGGGGAGAGAGGGCATTAGGAACAGGAAATGCTGGGTGGAGGGAACAGGGCAGGGGGACAGTGCAGGGGGACAGGGATGCTGGGTGGAGGGAACAGGGCAGGGGGACAAGGGATGCTGGGTGGAGGGATTTGGGCAGGGGGACAGGGGATGCTGGGTGGAGGGAACAGGGCAGGGGGACAGGGGATGCTGGGTGGAGGGAACAGGGCTGAGGGACAGGGGATGATGGGTGGAGGGAACAGGGAAGGGGGACAGGGCAGGGGGACAGGGATGCTGGGTGGAGGAAACAGGGCTGAGGGACAGGGGATGATGGGTGGAGGGAACAGGGCAGCAAGGACTGGGCACGGGGGACAGGGAAGGTGGGACAGGGTAGGTGAAACCAGAAAAGGGAACTGGATGGGTATAACTGGGCAGGGGTATCAGGGCAGGGTGGACAGGTCATTGGGGACAGGTGATGCTAGGTGGAAGGCACAGGGCAGGGGAACAGGGCAGGGGGGACAGGGGTTAGTTACTGGGTGGAAGGCACAGGGCAGGGGAACAGGGTAGGGGGGACAGGGGATGCTGGGTGGAGTGAACTGAACAGCTTTTCTGTTTTCTGTATGGAGGGTTTTCTATCTCCCCTGCCCTGTCCCCTCCATGAAGGGTCTATATTTTTCTTCCTTGTCCCCTCACTCACAGGCCTCTGCGAGGCTTGTGCTCCCATCTCAGTCTTCATTTCTCAGCCTCCAGGCTGCGTGCCCACTCTCTGTACCTGAAGCAGGCTTCTCACCATCTTCGTCTATCTAAATCCTACCTGTGCTCTCAAGATGCCCTCAAGGCAGAAAAAAAGATGAAATACTGCTTTCTGCAGCAACATGGATGGGCCATGAGAATATTGTGCTAAGCAAAATAAGTGAGTCAGAAAAGCTATATAATTGCACTCATGTGTGGGATATAAAACTGAAACTCGTAAACAGAGACAACAGAATGATAGTTGTCAAATAAAAGTTGGTAATAAATGTTAAAGGAGCCCAAATATATAATAATTGAATATTGGGGTTTGATTTGAGGTGGTGGGCACGAAATGCAACATACAGGTCATCTATTATACAAATCTACACTTGAATCCTATATAATTTTATTAACCAATGCCACCCCAATATATTTAATAAAAAAGACACATCTGAAATATCATTTCAAATATCAAATGAAAAAATGCTCTTCAATATATATATATAAATGACAGCCCTGGCTGGTTAGCTCAGTGGATAGAGTGTCAACCTGGCATGCGGACATCTGGGTTTGATCCCCAGTCAGGGCACAAATGAGAAGTGAAAATCTCCTTCTCTTCCCCTCCCACTCTCTCTTCTCTCTGTCATCTCCTCCCAGCCAGTGGCTCAATTGATTTGAGCCTTGGCCCCAAACAAGGTTTGCCAGGTGTATCCTTGTCGTGGTGGCACCTGTGAGGGTCTGTCTCACTCTATCCCCTCCTCTCATTTAAAAATAATTTATATATATAAATTATATATATATATTATATTTATATATATACACATATAATTATATATATATATATACACACACACACAGAGATAAATACACACACAAACATATGCACATATGCACACACATATATGTACACACACACATATGTAAATCACCATGTGGAAACACAGCAAGAGGGTGATTCTCTACAAGTAGATAGCAGACCCTCATCAGACAATGGATCTGCCAGTGCTTAATCTTGATCTACTCCACATCCAGAATTGTGAGAAATAAGACAAAAAAAAATAGATATGTCTACAGAAATATAGATAGATATACTCATGCCTAAAAACCTTAATGGCTGATAGCATTGTCAACATATCAAAAGGCCTTTATCCACCCTCTCCTGCACTCCAGCCAGTGTGGATCATCTGCCCAAGGGGCCGGAGGCTGGCAGAGGCTATTCAGGCAGCCAGAAAGCATACATCTGGTTGGATACCTAAACAGAACTGCAGTTCCATTAGGAAGAAAATGGAGGGAGACATCTTCTAAAATCAGCCACACAGATGGAGACTACACTTTTCATGACATGGTAATGAGATTACAGCTGCATGACCTTCACCATACTTTCATTCCCCCGATGTGGCCCAAGAAACCTTGCATCGCTCACACTAGGATAGCTCCTTTGGCTCTGAGAACCTGTGGACAATTTGTAGAGCACTTGAGCTCACACGCTGATCTGAGACTACAGATCTCAGAAACATTAAGTCCAGAAATATGGCATTATTTACCTTTGTATGTCCATTCTTAAAAAGAAAATCAAACTAAGTCCTTTGTACACTGCTGGAGGAAATGTACAAGTCTATAGTTGCTGTAATCAACAGCGGGGAGGTTCCTCAGATAAGAAAGACAACTACCATGTTATCCAGCAACCTCCGTTCTGGGTGTTTACTCAAAGAACTGAAAGCAGGGTCTTGAAGAGTATGTGCACACCTGTGTCCAGAGCAATGGTATTTACAATAGCTAAAACATGGGAGCAACTCAATTTTCCACTGATAGATGAGTGGATATACAAAATGTGATCCGTCCATACAATGGAATGTTATTCTTCCTTAGAAGGAAAGATATTGTGAGAGATTCAAGATGGTGGGAGAAGGTGAATGTTACACTCACTCTTTCTAGAACCAAACTGGGAATACAACAAAAATATTGACTAATCAGCCTGAATAAACAGCTGATGAGTAGCTGAAGAGGTTTTATAACAGAGGATTTACAGAAGTTACATAGAGACTGGTAAAAAGAGCAGATGTGAAAAGGGCTGGCCAATTTTCATGAATGGCCACTATAATCCCAGAGGACTATCTCAGCTGCAAATTTCCCTCTCAGAAGTCTAGAGTCTCAACTCCAAGGTGGACTCCCCAGCCCAGAGCACCAGAGCCAGCAAGAGGCACCCACATAACATCTGGCTATAAAGAGTATTGGGGATTCTGTCTGCCAGTGAGAGACAGCAGTATGCTAGATACATGGGTGCCTTCTTAAAGAGTCAACTCAAAAAATCTTGTTCACAGCTCTCACAGTGGCCCTTGGGGAAGGGAGAGTAAAACAGGCTAGAGTCATGTGAGAAGAGACTGGGGTTTGTGGTTCTGGGGAGAGAGCTGAAGGGACAGCTGCCAGGATCCCTGTGCTGACTCACTCTCCCATTCCACAGACATCATCCTTCAGAGTAGAGCATTCCCCAACATACAGTGTCAGCCTGGGAGAAAAAATACTCCACCTTCTGAATTCCTTCTTACATTACCTTGTGCAGCTGGTGCCCGGATGAAGAGTTGGCTACCTGGGCCGAGGTATAAAGATCTGGGCAGATTTAGGGGATATAGTGACTATGTTATGTGTCTTTGAGACAGAGGCTATTTCAACCACTATCCACTGGCACCACCCTTCAGGGGAGATGTGCTAGTGGTTATGTAAGAATTTCATTTATTCAAGAAATGTTAAAGGGTCTTCTTTAAGAAGAAGAAAAAAAGACAGAGGAATATAGTTAAGACAATAACATGGCAATAATATGTGCCTATAAATAATCACTTTGAGAGCAAATGGCTTAAATGCTCCAATCAAAGGGCACAGGGTAACTAAGTGGATAAGGAAACAAGACCTATATATTCTATCCACAAAAAATCCACCTCACAACAAAAAAAAAAAAAACAAAAAAAAAATCCCACAGATTAATTGTAAAGAGATAGAAAAAGATATTTTATGCAAATGGAATAGAAAAAAATTTGTGTTAGCAATACTTAGATCAGACAAAATAGATTTTAAAACAAAGGCTATAAGAAGAGAAAAAAAAAAACTATGTAATGATAAAGGGAGAGCAATCCAACAAGCAGATGTAACTCTTTCAAAAATTTATAGACCCAACATTGGAACATCTA